>NW_026902530.1:0-42252 GCF_030035675.1 Rhineura floridana | reverse complement strand
TTGTTGGTGCCTGTTTGATTGCATTCCGTAGAACTGGCAGGCAGTTCCATTTCAGGTTAGTTATTTTTACCCTATCCTTTGCTTTTACCATTCTGATTTTTCCTCCTGATGAAAAATAACAATATTGTTATCAATGTTTTCCTTTCAGAAAGGAAAGGGAAGGAAAGCAGCTTTCCCTCTGCCCAGCTTAGGATGAATGACAGTGACTCACTCAAGTCCTTACCCAGTGAGCTTCGTAACTGGAGCAAGGATTTGAACATGGGTTTCCCACATCCAACCTAACATAGTACTGTCCTGTTTGCTCTCTGTTTAATTTTCCTCCAGCTCCAAATGGCATCTTTCACATTTGGCATCACAGTTCTTTTCCCTTTCCCTGGCATTTTGGAGATGATAATTCTCTGAAAGGGTTATTCCTTACCTGAAATGAGATACTCCTTCTTGCCACCAACATCCAGCGTCACACCACAAACAGCTGAGGAAGGAGCTGTGTAGATGAATTCAATGTCCTGATCGGGCCCTTTAAACATCTGGGAGGGGAAAAAGTTGAGTGAGGCCAAGTGCAGAGGACAGCAATGCCAGCTTTGACGGAAAGAAGCTAATCGGGAGCGCACAAGGCACTCCTGGATAGGAGATGTTATATACGGACAACTCCAAGGACCTTTTGCATTGACAATTTCTTAGCCACCCTTCATTAACAGGACTCTCAGGGCAATGTACAATTCAAAAACTATTACAATAACATCCATTTTAAAAAAACTCAAAACCAATGTTTCTCTCTGCCATGGCCCCCACCCCTCCCTTCCCTCCAGCAAAATGCTTGCCCTCATAGAACCAAAGAATGTATGGTGGTGCTAGAGGGACTCAGAAGCTGGCCACGTACTACCCAAAGGCAAGCAGGAGGCACTGACCCAATTCAGGAGGGAGGGTGGTGGGAGAAGAACAGGCACATTTCCTCTGAAATCTCCTCTCCTTTTCCCACGTTAGTGTGCACAAGACACCCAAAGGGGTGGGAAATGCTATCAAGCATGTTGCATCAAAGCACAGAGCTGTTTTTCTCCATAAGCAACCTGCCATGGCTCTTGCCTTTTCAAGCGTTTGCTTCTTGCTCTGATGTACCTTTGCTCCTTGTCATTCACATTCATTCAATTTCTTACCCACCTTTCACCAGAAGCTGGGTGAGACAATGGCTTTGCCATTTCAGCACAACTGGCCCTCCACTATGGCCAAGAAACAGAGCCCATCCAGTCACCAGGGGCAGGAAGCAGGTTTAAACCTCATGTTAATGGTGTCCTTCAGTGTCATCCTTTACTTCCTACCACATAAGTGATTGGCTCTCATTCACTCCCATGGAAAAGAGCAAAATGCTTCACTTGAGGGCAATGGGATGGCAGGGGCAAAACCAGGCCACGGTCACCGATGCTTGGTGCAGTGGGTGCCGCTTGTTTCTCCACACAGAAGACATATAGATGTACTGTACTCCTCAGGCGCCCTTGTGGTGCACCAGCCTTCCCTCCACACCATCACTCACGGCAGGAATTTTGCTGTTTATTGCTATGCTGCTGCTTATGTGATAATGCCAAAGCCATTTTAACCTCTACCCTAAGTGCAAATCTCTATAAGGAGGGACTCTTGCCACCAGGTTTTTCTGCAAAGATAGTCAAAGGCCTGTAGGTTCATGTGCATTCTCCCTTCTCATTGAGAAATTATTGTATGTATCAATAAGCCTTTACTTTTGCCTCCCAAGGGGTGTATAGCCAACCTACTTCCTTGTCCTTAAGTCACTATGACACATGGATCTCCTACCAGGCCTGACTCCAAGGCCCTCAGTTCACTCACTTTTTTGGGGGGGGGTGCTTTTACCCAATAAAATAGCCTGGATCAGAGGAGTTCCCCCCCACACACACACACACTTTTCTTCAGTTAATTCTGTTGTATGGTTGCTTCAGATTTGGGCACTTGAGGACCTGGGCTGGGAAAGACTCCATAATGAAAACCTCTTAAGATATTCAGACCTACTTTGTTGAGGATTGTGGGAGCTGTAAGCCTTCAAAGCCCTGTTTGGCGCCATTCCACCTTTTAGCCAAACAGTTGTACTATACTAGCTAGAACAGCAGCAAAGTAACAAGTTCTCTGTATTTTCATTTTTAACATTATGATATGCTACTCTTTTTTATGTGTGCTCATGTATATTTAGATACATCTCTTTTCTTTAGTTAAGGTCCATGTGATGAGGATTCTGGAATACTGCTTTGTTACCTTTATCTGCTTGATTTCATACTGGATGCGCTTGATGGGGTTTCCATAGATGTCATTACCGGAGTCCACCTCTTTTGCAGAGACAGCCTTCCCTCTGATCACTGAAGCACAAAGACACAGAGGAAATCAGTAGACAAATGCAATGCCAGTGCTGGGTCTAGCCTGTCCAAGGCTTGCTACAGTCCTACAGTGCTAACAGAGAATCTCACTTGCCGCCCTTTGCCATGCTCAGTAGCTGTTATCTGCAGGCAAAACCTGACGCTGGTAAACCCTAGAGACATCTTTGCTGCAAACAATATAGTCCCCTCCTCTTCTGCTTACTCTCTGAATTCTATGATAATAGATCATCACAAACAAACATAAAGGGAGACTGCAGCAATTTTGGAAATGCCTTCTTGCTCTATTTATTTCAGAAAAAAATGCGACAGATCTGTAACTGAGCTGCAACAGACAGAGGAGACTGCTGCAACTGAGGCTGTGAGCACACTAGTCACCTACAGCAAAGCACTTCTATTGGCCACACCTGGAGGGGCAATGGGTTGATCTGCTGATCAATTGCAAAATCTGTTTGAAGCTGATTTTTTTTTAAAAGCACTCAAGCAGCTCCCACCAGGTTTTTACAGCAAAAAGGGGCACCCGTGTACCTGTTTTCAGAAAAGAGATGTGGAGACGCATGGAACCGGCAGAACAGTGAATGTGTCTCTACCCTGAAACATGTTGCTGTAAGCATGTTGGTTGCTAATGTGGAGGTCAATAGGTTTTCTTCTTAACTGTATTTGCCATTAATATTCAGACTTGCTCCGAGGTGAAAGCCCAATTTCACACACTGAAACTTCACCCAAATAAAAAGATTTCACATTTGGCCTATACTTCATCTTCAGGTAATTTAATCTTCAAACTGGGTTGTAAAGGGGGGAAAGTGCCGCTTTTGTATTGGTATTATTTTGATCCCTTAAAAACCACCATGTTACCCTTGGCATAGAAGCCAGGAGGAGACAGCATCCTCCCAGCCTTGACATCCTGAGCCCCTTCCCACTAAAGCCCACTCAGGTTGAAACCCACCCATGCAGAGTCTAATGGGAGGGAGGAATGGAATCATCAGCACTGAAAGACTCCAGCCGCCCCCCGTCCAACTTCAGGCACTTGTCAGAAGACCTTTCTATTTCAGCAGGCATTTTAAGTAAAGTTAATAAGCTTATAGAAAGTGTGGTGTAGTGGTTATAATGTTGTTAGTGTGTTGGACTAGGACCTGGGAGGCCAGGGTTCGAATCACCCCTGGTCCATGAAGCTCACTGGGTGACCTTAGGCCAGTCACTGCCTCTCAGCCTAACCTACCTAACAGGGTTGTTGTGGGGATTAAATGGGGGCGAGAACCATGTACTGTACACCCTTGAGCTCCTCGAATAAAAGATAGGATCTAAATGCAATAAATAAATATTACTTGCAAAGAGCAGAGGTGAGGCATGAATGACGCAGGCCAAAAGGAATGTATGGGTGAGTGGTGCAATTTCTTGGCAGCAGAGATGCAGGGGTGACATGACCTTGCCTCCTGGAATAATGGGTTATCAAAAGGCTATATTGCTAATACCTTGAAAAATGGTAATCCATTTGTTACCATGGACAAACAAACCAGTCTGAATGAACTTTGGATGAATCCCGACCCTCAAGTTCCATCAACCAAAACTGTTCAAATACCTCCAGGAAAGTCTATAAGCAGAAATAGTATTGGAATAACAACTTACCCCAGTTATTAACATGTCTTTGCAGTATGTTGACACCCCACATAGAACCATTCATGCCTGGTGTAACATGTTATGCTGAGCAATTGTTCATATACAGAGAGTTTATGGTAAAAGGCTGCACTCTGTCTGAGGATATTGTGCACTAGGGTGCCAGGGACAATGTCCTAAAAAGTATGACGTTAAAGAAACTCTAATTTTGGAATGATTGCACAAACTGTTCACCTGGGGCTGGAACATACCTCATACCTGAGTTAATAAAGATACCTATTGTTGCGCTGATCTTGATATGCAAAGCAAGAAAGGCAATACCTTTTACATAAACCTGCAACCTCTTGCCAAATAAAAGAGTATCTGTATTCCTATGCTGGGTTCTCAAACCAAACTTTGACATCTCTATCTCTATATTCCCCAGCCTGGTGCCCTCCAGATGTTGTTAGACTCCAACCCCACATCTGGCCACAGCCAGCACAGCCAACCGTCAGGGATGTTGGGAGCTGTAGTCCAAAATATCTGGAAGGCACCAGGTTGGAGACGGCTGATGCACCTCAACAATTACTGGTAGAGCCCTGGGTCACACGATCTCTCATGTACCCACTGTGGTAATCACTAAAGGCACTGATACAAAGCCAAGGGATAGAAATTACTCTCAAAGCAAGCATACAAGCACTATAAACTTTTGCTTCCTAAGGCAAGTTCTGTTACTGTGTTTATACACTTTATACATCCTCATCCCAGGGAAAACAAAAATGACAATCGAAGGTCAAACTAAATCCCTGCCAGAAGGCATGATCTAGACTCCCACAGAACAACCACACACTGAAGACCGCTGTGCCACAAGCAGAAAGCAGGAGCTAACCAGGTATGCCACACCTAAGCGCATGAAGAGCATAATCACACATCCAGAAAACTTAAGTAAACCAACCCACATATTACAAGATATGTCAAAATACAATGTGTATGTTGCATATTGTTTAGGAACTGGGTTTGCTTGGCAATTGTACTTCTTTAAAATCTTGCTTCTGGGCCACAGAGACCGGGAGCAAGGACGCAAAGCAGCCTATAGACCCTTCAATACTTTGGGCTGCATAACTAAGGCTACACTGAGCAACCCAGTCCTACTCTTTTCATGATTCTATCTGCAATTATGAGGGCTGGAGACTTACAATTAAAAAAATTAAAAAGCGAACACTTAAACAAACAGCAGAAGCATAGGAAGCTAGCTTATACAGAGTCAGACCACTGGTCCATCTAGCTCAGTATTGTCTATACTGACTGGCAGCAGCTCTCTAGGATTCCAGGCAGGGCACATTCCCAGCCCTACCTGGAGATGTCAGAGATTGAAGCTGGTCCCTTCTGCATGCAAAGCAGGTGTTCTGCCACTGAGCTACATGGTCCTTTCTCCAACTGAAAATTGAACTACAAATGATTGTAATGCTTTGGGGGGAGGGAAACCCATTTCAGAACATCCTGGGGTGTAGAGGAACACATTTCCTCAGTAAACTGTTTGCTGCTAAGAATTTCCTTTGCTTTGTTATACACATGTTGCCAATCAGTGTAATTGTGTATAAATTCCAGAGAGGTAGCCATGTTTGTCTGTAGCAGACAGCAAAAACAATACAGAGTCCTGTGGCATGTTAAAGGCTAACATGTTTATTGTGGCATAAGCTCCCATGAGCCCAGTCTTGCTTTGTCAGATGCGTACTACGCATGCCACAATAAGTATGTTCGTATTTAACATGCCACAGGACTCTTCATCGTTTCACTGGATACAGAGTTTTTCTGTGTTGAGAGAGACTGAATAACATTTCCTTGTGCATAAGCCTGACTCAACATCCTGCTTGCCAGCAGATTCCTCATATAAAGCTGCCTGATGGGTCCTTCCAGGCTGTGCTGGCTGCGGCTGGTAGGAGTTGTAGTCCACAACATGTGGAGGGCGACAAGTTAGCGAAGGCTGGTTTACTCATATTGGCAGAGACTCTCCAAGGCCTAAAGCAGGGGTCATTTCCAGCTCTACTGCCTGAGATTATTTAACTGGAGATGCCAGGGACTGAACCTGGGACCTTGTGCATGCAAGCCATATTCTTTACCGCTGAGCTATAACCCACTTCATTACACCCTGCCGCAGAAGGTTCTGATGAGTTTCAAATTAGTCACCGATGCATTTACCAGAGTTTCCTCATGGTGCTTTGCCTTCATGCTGGCCCAGAACAGTTAGTCCAACTCAAATATCAGAAGGAGGCAGAGGCAGTGGGTCTCTCTTCCCCCCCTTGTTCAATGGATGGGCCCCAGAAAGCAGCCTGGAGTCTCACCCAGTCACTCATATCAGTTCTGACTCCATACAACTGTCTCCCCTGCAGGAACTAGCAGCCCTTGGTTCTTCCTCTCTTTCAAGTGTCACCTAGCAGCAGCCATTCCATTAGAGAGTGGGAAGATGGGAA
The DNA here is from genome assembly GCF_030035675.1 of Rhineura floridana. Taxonomy (NCBI): domain Eukaryota; kingdom Metazoa; phylum Chordata; class Lepidosauria; order Squamata; family Rhineuridae; genus Rhineura; species Rhineura floridana. Next base: position 35,816 of record NW_026902530.1, on the reverse strand, counting down.
GCAGGGTCACTCCAACTCTGCTGAGACACAAGCTCCTTTTGGCTCCTCCTGTCCATGAACTATTTTCATCTCTGCTGATTGTTATAAGAACACTGTAACTTTAAGAACTGGTGCTTGAGTTTGCATTTTTCCTCTACCTCCTCCATCCTTTTTTCCTTTTGTGTCTTTTTTTAAAAAAGAGTATAAGGCTGAGAGCAAGGACCACCTTGCTTTTTATTGATCTGTAAGCTACTCTGGGTGCCTTTCTTGGCTGAAGAATGGGGTAAAAATGTTTCAAACAAATGGGGTTAGGAAACCATCCAAGCACTCCCTATAGTTTCAGGTCTAAGCACTGCTGCATATTACTCTTACCATGGATATTAAATTAAAAATGTACCCACCCAATCCCTGTTATTCCATTTAGGAGCTCTCATCGTATGTCAAGAAGCCATGTCCGCAGCAATGGGCATCAGGTATATGGCTACTCACAGTTTAGTAGGATGATCTGCACTGTAAGGCTTTCTAAAGATGAATGAAGTATAGCAATACTTATCCAGTTACTTAAATTAACAAATGTAATTATTAAATAAACTGTGATATATTCAGAATGGAGCTGAAGAAACAGCAAAAAATAGTAAACAAATGCGGAGAAGTGATAGACATGCTTCCTTGTTTGGGAGCTCAGTTGTCAGTGCTCAAGAGATACTACTTTAGGCTTAGAATACCCACCTCTCACCAACTCCTGATTACTGGAAGATACACTTTATGCAAATTACTGTGCCTGAGGGCTCCTGATTTCTAGGTATCGATGAGAGAGGGATTGTGGGAGGTTTTTTTCTTGACAGGGTTGGGGCAGGATGCATGCATAGCTGATTGGCTCTTACTCTCTGCTGGATAGAAACTGGTGTTTCCTTTGGAATCTGCTGCCCCCAAACAAAAGCTTCATGATGCTTTATGGTAAAAGCTGGACCTACAGGCCAAAACATACCTCTTTTGTGATCTTGGACACTGCAAATGGAACATAGGAATATAGGAGGCTGCCTTATACTGAATCAGACCATTGGTCCATCTAGCTCAGTATTGTGTACACTGACTGGCAGCCGCTCGCCAGGGTTTCAGGCAAGGGGTCTCTCCCAACCCTACCTGGAGAGGCTATGGATTGAACTTGGGACCTTCTGCATGCAAGGCTGATGCTCTACTACTGAGCTATGGCCCTTCCGCTATGATGAAATGATGTGTTGAATCCCCTTCATCTAGTTATTTTGCCAAGAGTAATCCAGACCAGAAGTGGATAGCTCACCTCGGGTCCTACAATCCCACCCTTTTACGACTCTAGGAGGCAAGCAAGACAGAGACAGGAAGTTAATTTATGTACATTGGGGACAGGGAGAGAGTAGCTGTAGGAGACTTACCCATTGCAACCAGCTGCTTTTGAGTCCTACATTATTCACAATGCATTATATAAAACAAAGGGTTGAGGACATTTTGTGATGAGATGCCAGACAAGATGTGCCTTGCTCAGCTATGGATCAGCACCATTGTAAGTAACTGGATAATCTCAGTTTAGCTATCAGCAAGGGTATTGCATGCATAACCCAAACAAGTGCAACACTTAGGTGAAGAATCCTTTTCTTCCTCACAGCTTCTGAAAACAAATTTCAAGTGCAATCTTGCAACAAAAACTGTGAGCATTTGTTTACCACATTTTGTACAAAATGTAGTAAGGCCCTTTGAGACTAGCAACAATTGCTTTGTAGTTCAGATGTAACTTGTCAGCAATCCATTGGCCATTCCTGGAATTGACTATCTGTTGGACCCTTTTCAGCTTTTCCATTTCAATTCAGCAAATGATTGAACCAACGGGCTACATTTAGCGAACAGAAAAATAAGGGGAGGCATGTGAAAGGCAGCCATGAGTAAAACGGATAGTCCATGTTAGCCTTTGCCTGAGCTGCTAGGGAGATGGCATTGTAAGTGAGCAACTCTCAAACAGTTGTCTGTAAACAGTGGTGCAGCTAGGTAGTTTTAGGCCCTAGACTAAATGGGGGGGGGGGCTTTAGATGGCCATGTGTTTTACTTCAGTTGTGAAGGACACAATTAACATTTCTCTTTTCCCTCACCATTCCATGCTTTACAACCGCTTCTAGATTCTTGATGTGTTAAAGCAAAACAAAAAAAGTCAACCATGTTTGTCTGTTTAAAGAAACATTCTGAGCATGTGCAGTTTCACATTTTTAAAACTCACTTCAATCATATCACCATCGTGACTACAGGAATAAAATAGTGTTGCTTAGAAAACCATGACATCTGTTTTGCAAAACTCTTTTTTAAGATAACATGATGTGTCCTTGCTTTACAGAAGAACATAAGAAGAGCCTGCTGGATCAGGCCAATGGCCCTTTTAGTCCAGCATCCTGTTCTCACAGTGGCCAACCAGATGCCCATGGGAAGTCCACAAGCAGGACCTCAGCACAAGAGCACTCTCCCCTCCTGTGGTTTCCAGCAACTGGTATTTAGAAGAATACTGCCTCCAACTATGGGGGCAGAGAACAGCTGTCACAGCTAGTAGCCATTGATAGCCTTATCCTCCAGAAATATATATTCTGCTTCTTTAGGGGGGGAAAAAAACTTCCGTTAACATCCAACTTTTGAAAAAGTATTCTGTGTAACTCAAAAGTCTGCATGCATTATAAGCAATGTTTGGTCCTAATGTATTATTTTACAAAACTTGTAAATTTGGGGGGAAGTATCACTGGCCATGTTCACATGTAACAACAGGTCAGATATTGTGGTTTCCTGTGAACAAGTACTACACTGCTGCATGATGCCTGATAGTTCCTGTTTCACTCCTCTGTGGCACAAGGGATCATGGTTTGCTGCTCCCTAACAAGTGGAAATGGAGGAGAAATTTGATCAGTTCATGTTTAAAGCTGAATCTATCAAATTCACACTTTCTGAAACAAAATGAGAATTGAAACACAGCCATCCTTTGAAATTCACACTTATCCAAGTTTTTCAATGCAGTTCTCCAAACAAGGCTTACAAAAATGCTTATATTAGGGGAAAGTGTGCATAAAATGAATATATTAGTGAAATGAACATACAACATGCGTTATATTAGGAGAAATTGTTTGCAAAAATGTGTACATTAATCAAAACTGCATACAAAATGTGTTAGAAGAAATTCTGAAGAATTTTCATGAGGATTTTTTAAAATGTAAACTGCTGCTGAAATGTGGAGAAAAATGGGAAACAGAGAACTCAAATTGACAGATCTTTCCATTCCTACTCATAATCAGCAAGCCAACAACAAATCATGGCTGAAGGTTGGCTAGCAGGTGGGACTTATTAGGGAGCAACAAACCATTATCCCTTGTTTGTACGTAAAAGGAAGCCAAGGCTTCCTGGTTTGTTTATTCCATTTGTGACATGAGAAAAGTTGCTTGCTCACAATAAAACATAAAGTCTGGCTTCTTGTGACATACAAACGTGGCAGCCACTGAGTAAAGAGCTGGCCTGAAGGGGCTTGGAAGTCCAATTTTCACCCTTTCCATCTGTACATAGTCCTTGCTACGAGTTTCAGGCATCATAGAAAAGGAAAGGATACATCTCTGCTTGTAGAGCCCTCTCTCAGCATTACACATATGGTGCATCCATCATCAAGCTTAGTATCAGAGCCCTCTTTGCGTTCCGTTTGCTGCAAATTGCCTGTGGCCTAGCTTGGATGTTTTTGGCCTGGCCCAGAGGATTATGTGACAACAGCTGAGAGTCTTTAGGCCTGCTGGCTAATAGTTATGGCTCCAGGCTTTTCCATTCACGTGCTGCTGAATCACTGGCAAAAAATGCAACCTTGTAGAAGGAAGATTTTTGTTCTGAACAGTGCGGCTTTGTAGAGGGGAATTACTGCTTCACACTTTCTAAGCCAAGCATCCAACAGTTCAGCCAAGCCCGGGGGGGGGGGAGATATTCTTTGTAGCTTCCTCACTTTTTATCTTCTTTGCTTTGTGAATTTATAAGGTACTCTTCAAGATAAATATTTCCAAAGTAGTTCACAAAAACAATAATAAAACAATGGAAGAAAGGTAAAACAGATAATAAAAACAGCAGCTTAAAACAATATCAACAGTCAAAACCCTGGGAAAATAAAGAGGTACTTGCCTTACCAAAAACCAGACATCAAAAGTAGGTCCCCAAAAAGTATTTAATAAAGGCCCTCTTCCCAGTTGCCACCCATTCTCCTCAGACAGCAAGGGCACCTGAAGGAGGGCCTCAGCTTTGACCACACTGCATGGGAAGATGAGTACTTTAAGGGACCCAGGTTCCCAACCATGTAGGGCTTATGGTAAGGGTCAACACTTTGAATTGTGCTTGGAAACTGACTGGCTGAGTGGTAGAGCATTTGCTTTGCTTGCAGAAGGTCCTAAGTTCAATCCCAGGCATCTCCAGGTGGGGCTGGAAAAGACCCCTCTCTAAAATCCTGGAGAGCTGCTGCCATTCAGAGTCAACAGTACTGAGCTAGATGCACCAATGATATAACTCTAAGAAAGGCTGTTTTCTCTGAGATGTGTTCCCAACAACAGTCCCATTATCCCAGCAATTGTTCTTTGAACTGCAATTTCCAAATCGTCTTCAAAGGCAGGCTCATATACAGTGCATTGCAGTAGTCTAATCTCCCATCTGCTTTTCCCAATAGGGCAACACATAACTTTTGGGCTGACCTAATAAGCCTTTCCTCATACAGGGAGCAAGTGTAAAGGGATGCTGGTCTCCATTCTAATATTCAGCTCAGCAAAATGCAACTGATAGAACTAAATGCTAGAAGTGACACAAGAGGACCAAGAAATGGGATACATTTTATACACATAAAGTAGTAATATCCTGTAGCCTCCAACTGGACCAATGCTCCTGATCTAGACAGACAGCCTTCTTATATCTAAAGCTGTCACTCTACCTCCCACTTGATAGGTACTGAAAAAGATCAATCAATGCCATTCAAGCTCTACCTGCAAAATCTACTCTGCCCAACCAGAGCCATCTCTCTCACATTTGCTAAAGAGAGAAAGCCCTCTCTCTCTCCTATCTAGGGTTGCCAGGTCAGAGGCATCCCAAACTAGGGTTGCCAGGCTCAGGGCCTGAGAATGATCCTGTATCTTTAAGAGAAGAGGAAATTCAGCCAAGTGCAGGCGTGCTTGCAACACTCTCATGGGAAAAACCACAAAGTGGAATTCTCCCTTCCCCCTCCACAACTTTTAAAGATACAGAAGACCTCTTGGTTGCCAGGCCCAGCCTCCAAGAGGTCTTCTGTATCTTTAAAAGTTGTGCAGGGGGAAGGGAGAATTCCACTTTGTGGTTTTTCCCATGAGAGTGTTGCAAGCACGCCTGCACTTGGCTGAATTTCCTCTTCTCTTAAAGATACAGAATCATTCTCAGGCCCTGAGCCTGGCAACCCTATCCCAAATCCTGAGAGTTTGGGGGCTGCCCTGGGTGACATCATGGGGTGTGCCCGAGTGACAGCATGGGGTGGGTCCAAGTGACATCATTAAGCATGATACGTTAAGCATCAACCACAGTTGCTTGGTGTATACAATTCATACAAAAATTTATCTGATTGGAAATTAAGATAGAAGTCTTAGCTAATAGATGGAGCCTGGGTAGAGAACATTTAATCTAGCCAATTCGCTTCTGGCAAAAAGGGTTCAAGTGACCTAAGGCCAGGCCAGGCCAGTCACCAGAAGGCCACTGTAGGAAGAAAGGAGCCTAGTGTTGTGGAAATGTTAGATGGGAGCACTCAGGGGTAAAGATGGATGCCCCCAAAGAGCTGCAATTCTAAGCACACTAATGGACTAAGACCCATAGAACTCAACAGGACTTACTTCTGAGTAGATATAGTTTGGGTTGTGTTGTTGGTAAAGATTAACTGGAGATCCTTTGCAAAGATATCCACATCCAAGTAGGGTTGGCAACCCCCTGCCTGGAATGCCCTGCCCCTGCTTTTTAACATCCAAATATACAGATTTGACCCTTCAGAAAGAGGTCTGAGAAATAAGTAAGAAGATTCTCTACCCCTTTCTGTCTCCCCTGTGGACTGCTATAAACTCATTTAATCAGCCACCTCGATTCCAGTGAATGTAATTGACAGAGAGAAAGCACACATGATTTGGTCTACCTTCATAGACAACAACAATTGCAGCCATGCTGCCCAGTATGTGAATTCTCTTTTACCACTATTGGACAAGAAACAAACAACAAGGTGCATCATCAGTGGGTTTAAGAAGGTTGAGCGGAGTGCATGGAACCACTGTTGCTGCTTCTATGGATGAAAGGGAGTGAGGATAAAGGTAAATGAAATGCAAATAGAAAAAGAAGAACAAAAGACAGTGAAAACCTGAAAGGGCAGGAATTAGAGCAGAATTTAGAGCAACTAAGAAGTGGGGGGCCCTGACATTTTGGTGTATATCTCTGGAACCAGACCATCTAGAAACTTTTTTTTAATGAAAGCTGAAAGTCCAGAGGTTAAGGTAAATCACCCAGAGACCCGGAGGGAACCCCCGAAAACCTGAGTCTCCAGCTGAAAAACGGAGTTCTGTTAACCCTACTTCTATCTTACCTGTAGCCCTTACCAGTAGCCCTTCACTCCTCAATGGTGCAGAGTTAGCCAGTCTGCAGAGAACATGAATACAGGGGAATCTCTGGATATGAGAAGCAGGAAGGATAGATTGGTTATAGCAAGGAACCTAATGCAGAAGAGAATCTCTCAGGTGAGCCCCGTTGCTCCCCAAACCAGCACAAGCAAGCTTCCACTTGCTCAAAGGCTCAGGCTTGACCCTAAGATAAGACGCAAGCATGTTTCTCAGGCTTTTATTCCTTGGACAACCCCAGTGATGTCTCTCCCAAATCTAGTCAAATCTAAATTACAAAAACAAGAGCAGAAATGTAAAATATATCCCACCTCTGTGGAGATTAGCACATGTCAAAAGTTGGCCAGCTCATCTCAGATGCTCACCCCATAACTACTAATAACTATAAATTAAAGGAGATTTTATTAAGAAAGTACAGGTAGAAGGCACAGAATAAGTTACACAGTAAAATGCATCTAATGATAGTCTAGACTGGATTGTCAAACAAGATTATCTTTTGGCATGCTAATCTGGAAGAGGATGACTTCTTTCACGGCAGATTGCAACACCTTGCCTAGCACTGGATGCAAATATCCGTCCCCTACAGACCTTTTGGTTTTATCCAGTCTCAGGGGTTATCCAAACGGAGCGGGATAATCCACGGTTTCCATATTCGGTTTGTCATCTGATAGTCCTCACTTTGCTTTTTAGTTCGCTCTTTCCCAATTAAAAAAAATGCTTTTTTGCACCCACACCCGCAGCGGTAAGACCCCTACATTATATTCGCTTTTTCCAAGCTCCGCCTCTAAAACCTCCCCCTATCAACCAATTGGTCAGCAAAAAAATTACGTATGCTCCTCTCCCCCTTTGCAACAAAGCACAATATGGCTGTAAAGGAGTTCTCGCCTCAGAAGGAAAGGCTGCTGGTCAGTTTCACGCCTGCCTTGTTTGTATTTGCGATATTATGCTTAAAGGAATGTATGCTTTTCTGATTTGAAGCAAAAACCCCAGCAAGTAGAATGAAATTGACAAAGCTTTCCAGGCAGGCTGAAAAAGACCATCCCCCCTTTCTCGCTTGTTGTGCATTGCAGATCTCACCCAGAGCGGCCACCCAGTTTGCAGGCTGGCAAAAAATAAAATGCATCTGCGCAGTAGTTGCAGACACCCCCCCCAACACCCCACCATTGTGATGATTGGTTCAATTTTCCCAGGCTTATTCTCGCACATGTGCAAAAGTGCAGATACATGATTGGCTGGAATGAGGAGAAGGGGCAAGGGGAAACGCCCAAGAACCACCCATCAGCTGTAAAGTCTGTGGTATTGCATCCTAACTCCTGAAGGCACAGCGGATAATTCCCGATTTTAAACAGCAAATCGCATTTTTGCCGGTATTGCACGGAGCGGATTTAACCCGCAAAAATGCTTAACAGTGCGAGACGTCATTTGGACGACTGAAAAATAATGAACACACATAGCTGGCGTGTCACACATTTTGCAGTCGTCTGGATGAGCCCTAAGTCAAAACCACATCTCCAATGTGTGCAATGTGTGTAGTTCCACAGGGTCTTAGTTCTCTCTCAGTAAATGTCAACAACTGAGCTAGTTGCATCACTATAACACAGACTTCCCTTTTGTTTTGCCCCAAAACATATTTCAGTTCTCTCAGCACAATGAGCACACAGAAGTCCCTAGCCTGGCTTTGAGCATGCCAGTCTTTACAGGTACCATCAGAACGGTTGGTTTTCTTGGGTCAAGCAGAAGTTAAACTAGCCATAGGGAGTTTGGTTTAGTCCCTGCTGGCAGCTACGGTTTTGGGAGTGACAGTTATAGTATGGGAAGCCTGATGCATTGGGTCCAAAAGACATTGCAAAGAGAAGAGAAGACGCCATAACAGCTCCAGAGCAATGTAACAAGGCAGGCGTGTTTAGATCCATGGTGGGCAAACTTTTCTCTTCTGGGCAACCTTCCTGGGCAGTGGGCAGAGCCAAAGGCACAAGTGGGTGGAGCAACAGATGTGACTCTTCCAGAGCTTGGAAAAGTTACTTTTTTGAACTACAACTCCCATCAGCCCCAGCCAGCATGGCCACTGGATTGGGCTGATGGGAGTTGTAGTTCAAAAAAGTAACTTTTCCAAGCTCTGCCTTACCTTTGTTCAGTAGGCTACATTCCAACCATGCAAAAGCCTGTGGTTACTGCCTATACACACACCCTCCATCCAGACAAGCAAGAGGCATTATCATAGTTCAACATATTCCAGCCAGGCAAAGTCACCTGAGGAGGGCGCAGAGCAGGACCAACCAGGGGCATGGTCTGGGAAGAGTCCCAATGGCCAGATGAAGAGGCCTGGAGGCTGCATTTAGGCCTTGGGCCTGAAGTTTCCCACACTTGGTTTAGATGAAATGTGGAAAGAGAAGTAATTTACACCAAATCAACTTTTACTGTGCTTATTTGGTGATGCAGTGGCATGGATTTTTAGAACAGTTTCCAGAAGTTTGTCTCTGTAAAACAAAGATATGTTTGAGGCGGCAATTCCACAGGAGCACAAAAACTACAGGCAGTCATAATGGTTATGGGATACAGTTTCCTGAGAATTTCAGTTCTCATTCTTGAAAAAGCCAACATATACGAGTTCCCAGCCCTTATGATTATGAATGTATATCTGAAAGTGTGTGGGTAATCCCTGCTAAAATCTTAAGAGCCAGAAGAACTGATAAACAAGATTTCCAATAGTTGGAGGAGGGGCTTTCATATCCTTGTCTCTCCTTGGTTTAGCAAAACCTGAATAAATTAAGAAAAATATAAAATTATGCAAGTATTAGCACAATTTATATCAGATGTACAATTCACATTTTCTTGGCACAGAAGGATGTTCAACTAAGTGCAGAATTTTTATTTTTAGCACAGAGTACAATAAGCACTATATATTATGTTTCTGACATTAAACTTTCATGCACTCACCGCATTTGTACGTCATGGTGAACCATAGTTAATGGTTTACCGAGAACATGCCTACCTAGGTTGTTTTGATCTTCTCTGCTAATGCACTGAGGAAATAAACCACGATTCTTTGATTAGCATTTCACTTAAAACCATTATAGGTAAGACAAGAACAAGCCTTGGCTTATCACTATGGTTTGTTTAGATTGAAACAAACCAAAATCCTTTATTCAGCTGCAATGCTGAGGCAAGGATCATAGTTTGTTTCTCCCCAGGACTACTGGTAAGGAGGAAAGATCCCTGTCTTTCACACATAAGAAGTGACTGTGAGCATAAACCTCTTCTCCATCATGCATTCATTGGGCAAGTTTCTGTTTCCCAACCTCCATTTCTTATCCATATTTACTCCCTCTAACAGCAACGTGGGTAGATGAAGTGTGGAAGTTGTGGTTGGAGAATTGATAAGGAAGAAGTGAGTGCTGAGACTGCTGACTGACAGAAGAGGCCTTCTAGGAAAATCTTGGCTTTTGGAAAACAGCCCTCTACCTCTCTCTGTAAATCTCTGCAAAACAGCAGGGGCCTAGAGCAACATAAAAGTGCAAGCTTTCAGCCTGCCAGGAATAAGAGTTAAATGGTGGAAGGGCAACAAGGGGCCTACACTGGGAAGGAGGGGGGTGCTTGACCTCAAATCTCTGAGCTCAATTTCTTCCACATACAACCCACAGAACCCTTTTGACTTCCCATAGGCATCTAGTTGGCCACTGTGAGAACAGGATGCTGGACTAGATGGGCCAGTGGCCTGATCCAGCAGGGCTCTTAAGTTCTTATGAGGATTGCCCTCGTGAAGCTTAAAGGATGGGGGTGATACTTGACTAAGGGAATTGGCCTTGGACACATACTTGCATCCAGTTTCCTCCCCACTTCTGCCTAGCAAAAGCCTCCATATGCTTTAGAGCCAAAAATGGGAAGAAGCTGGCACTGTTATTACTATTATTATTCAAATTTATAGACCACTTCACAGCATAGTCATCAAAGCGGTGTACAAGATAAAAACAGAATAAACAACACAAACCCAAGCGCTAAAAACAATAAAAACAATTCAGCAATTGTACACACACACACACACATTTCAGTTCCAGAAGCTACCACAGGGGTGGCCATCCAGTGCAGAATCTGAACCAGGAATTGTCCAGCTTGGACAGAGGAGCTGCTGTGGGTCTTTTTGGAGTAGGGAAGATGGAGGACATCTTTGAGGACAGCCACTGCTGCTGCAGGCTCCTGGTTTGATCTGGGCATTTCCCAGCAGAAGAGCTACAGGACTGATAGCTCTCTTGGATTTTATTATTAATAAAAAATAAGCAGAAATCCATAAATGTAGCTGCCATTGCAACTATATTTGGTGATCTATTCCCTGATCCAGCACAAAGTAAAAAACTCTCCCCAGTTCTCCACACAGGGAACATACAGGGAACTTGAAGGTGTGAGGAAATGGCCTGGTTAGCATATAACAGCTAAGCTGAGTGTGAATGAACAGCTGTGCTAGTGCACAGCGAGAAAATCATGGCTGTTTCACTCTTCCCCTGCTCCTGTGGCTGCTGTTCTACTGGGAGCTATTCCATGGTTTGGCTAAGTGATATGTCCAAACCCGGGCTCATGGTTTGTCTCTCTCCAAACAATCCAGGAGCTGTAACCAAAATTTGTTCTTCGCTTACGGTTCATGATTCGTGCCCTGGAAAGATTCATACAAAATTGGAATAATGGGCCTAGCTTTTGATAATTTCTGCTGCTGGGGCACTACTGCATTGTGTGTTCAAGCATGAGATGAGAGTCAGCCCCCCTTCTGTTCTTTTTAAAATAGGCAAATTCTGTTGACATCATACTCCTGTGATTGCAGCAAAGAAAGCTATATGATATGAGCATAAAAAGAAAGAAAGAACAGTGCAATGCAGTACAGTGCAGTGATGTAATGTCTATTAACACTCACAGCATAATGCACAGAAGAGAACAATAATGCAGAGAGCAATAACCACCACACAGCATACACACAAGGAAACCAGTTCAGCCTCACAGTATAGTAATTACCACACATTGGGTCCCCAGACATGCTCATCAGCTCACCACTGGTGAGTACTTTTTATTATTATTCTGATAAGATTCCCGCAAGTTTTCCCTTTTGCTGTACCTCAAAGAGGCTCGGAAAGCAGTCTCATTGCTTTCCAAGGCTCAACATGAATCAGAGAATTGGCTCCGGCGAATGGCAAAGGGGATCTGGCGTCTGATCAGTAGCAGAGGGGTTTGCAACACAGTGCAATGTCTTACTGCTTAGCAAGCCTCTCTGGGGGTCAGTGCTTACAGGTTCCAGCCTCTGCACCTCCAGGTCAGAGATGGGGGAAGAAGAGGGGAGCATAATCCCACAATGACACTGGGCCAAAGAGGCACATTAGTGCCTCCAAATCTTTGCATATCACAGGCAAAACCTCACCCTTCCATTCAAGGGCAATCAAAAGTTGTGGACCCACTACCAAAAAAAGAGCAAAAATTGTAATTAGCATCCCAGGAGAAAATACAAAGCACTATACAAACAGCACATAAAGAAACAAGGGTTCACACCTTCCTTCAGACCAATGTACACATAGTGTGTCAATGACACAAGTGGAATACACAGGGAGTTGCAATCACAAATGTGTACCAAGGACCCCTCCAGATATCCTTTCTATTGTGCATTCATGATGAGTCGTGCTTGTGATGGTATTGGAGTAGATGTATGTGCTTTCAATATTGTTTGTTACTGCAAAGATTTTGTAGCGGACAAACTGTTTTTGTTTCCAGTCAGTACATGACCTGTAGCTTCCTGCTGAAATCCAGTAACTTTTCATACCACAAATATTTGGGGAGGCCCCCCCCGCTTTTTTGGTATTTTTGGTGGACAATTTTTAAAAACTATAGTGCAAGAGCATTAGAGAACGACTAATAAAGCAGAATAATGTGTTTTTGTTCTGTATAAATCCACCACTAATGCACAATTACTGCATCAATAACATGTTGCAGAATACACCTGCAAAAAAAACCCCCACCAGTCTAGAGAGGCCCTAACCCTCCAGCAACATAATAAAATGAAAGCAATATCCATGCAAGAGAGTGGAGATGCTGTTACTAATTCACTGAAAGATGAAATGGAAAAGACAACTTAGTTGTGGAACTAAGTTCCCTGCAGTGAACTACACAATTCCCTGCAGTGTGGAAGGATTCTCCATCTGTAGATTAGTTTACTATGTCAGAATGTGAATCTGTAGATCCACACATGACCCTCAATATACCCACTTTACTTATCCCAAGAAGGTATCTAAAAATAGCACCAAGCTGTAAAAATATATAAGATTTGCATTTTCATCCATTTGTTATCTAAGCCCTCTTGATTTTATCTAAATCCATCTTAAAAGTGAGTGTCCATTGGACTGTTGTCTAGAGTAAATACACATTCACACACTTTATACACATAAATACTATATATTTACTTTCTCTGGCCTTTCCTGTTTTTTCTATACAATACAATCTCAACAACAACATGCATAAGCCTGATGGGCAAGGAATGATACCAATGAGTTAAATTGAGCATGACTGTCACTTTCTTTCCATTTTTGTTCATCATTATGTGGGAATTTTAGATTACAAAGCACAATCCTTCTTTACAACCCCTATCACAGTGGTTCCCAACCTGGGGGGCGGGACCCCCAGGGGGGCCATGAAGTAATCCAGAGGGGGCCATGAACAGTAAAGAAATGAATTATTTATTAATTTTTTTAAAAAGTCTTCACTCCTTCTACACTGTCTGCTTTCCACTGCCGCTGCAGATGACACCTCCCCCTTGCTCCAAACAAGAGGGGAGGCCTTTTCTGAAGCTCCAGAGCGTCTTTCAGGCCCACTAATGCCTATAAAATACATGGCAGATGCCAAAGGAGGCTGAGGGTGGAGCTACCAGGAAGAAGAGGGGATTACTATCACTGATTCCCGTCTCCTTGCACTGCCGCTACTGGCAACATCCTTACTTAGAATGAGAGGAGAGGGCTTCTTGTGAAGCAAAAAAAGCAAGCCTGCAAAGAAAGGCTGCTTTCCCCCTTCCTTCCTGGCAGCCAGCCTGCCTCCCTGGGGGGAGGGGGTCACTTTTTTCCCCCAGCTTATAAAGGGGGTCCAGTGCTCATAAAGGTTGGGAACCACTGCCCTATCATATACTTCATGGTTTTGAAGAAATGGTGCATAATGAGGAAAGTTAAATGTGATCAAGAAGAACTTCTGAGGTAGAGAAGTGACCACTGAGATTATACATCCGTCACAGACCAGATTACTCCCTCCATTTCCAGCTATTGCTGCCAGCCCCAGCACTACTATTAGGTGGAGTGAGGTGTCTGCCTGACATGGCAAATGCTGATGGGCAGGAAGCAGATAGAGATGTGCCAGCCTATATGGCCTCCCCTGCACCCCTTTACCTAGCTTTCTGCCCTTGGGTGCAGCAGAGGGGGTCTGTCCCATTACCCGTTAATATAAGATTCAACTACCAGGCTAGTCAGATGTTGTACATGGGATGAGATGTGTCATCATGTCCTTCGCCTCAGACAGCAAAGTGTCTTGCTATTTTCCTTGTATCTGTTAGTTACGTAATATTTATAAAGACAGTTTTTGCCTTTGCAAAGTAGAGAGGATATCCCCACCCCCCAAAAAGCTGGGAGAGAATCCACTTTTCCTTAAGCATCCTGTCCCAGGGTCCGGTTAGTACCTCGCTGCCATGTCAGTGCAACTCTATAAGACACTTGTGTATCAGATACAGTATATCTAATATACAAACAAATCCATGTGATCTGTGCTGCAGATGAGTGTTCATGCTGTCTTTGTCTGGAGTGGTACTGGTGCCAAGTTGTCCCATGCCACATCATTCCTCTTTAAACAGGTGTATTCTGATACACGATAGGTCATCCCACAGAAGCGTCAACATAACCGCAACTGTAGCTTCTTCACAGCAGTAACACAGAGAATCCACGTTTCAGAACCAGGTCCTCCACACACAGAACCAGGTTTCACATGTAGATATCCCCATCACACATGCAAAAATCTGCATTAATGGCCATAGAGCTGGTTGGGTTAGTGTCAATCAGAGTAAAGGCCTATGTTTCCCATGTGGTGGAAGCTCCAATCCAAACACCTGCCAAGATCCAGTAACCTTTTAGCACTCTGGATTCAGGTGAGTCCTGCTGTTCTGAAAATCACACTTCAGCCCTCAGCAGAATGAAACCCGATAGACAATAAGACTTGCCTCTGAGCATGCATGCCTTCACTGGCACGGTTTCAAGCAGGGGGTTTTCTTGGACAAGGAGGGAGCTCATTGACAACTATGGGGTTATTTTTTGGGGGGGTGATGGGTAAATATCTCTCAAGGATATTACCACAAACACAACAACAGGCAAGAAACCCAACTCTGCACTTGTGGAGCCCTTTCACCTCAATGCAAGGTAGACTCAGGTCAAGTCTCCACTTTTACTCACTGATAGTCTGTGTTCCACTCCCAGCACATATAAAGGAGGGTCCAAGTCACTCCACCAGAAGCAACTATAATAAAGGCAAAGAATAACATAGCAAGGCAAATCCAAACAACTCAAGAAAAACAAGACAAGCCACACATTATGTGGGAAGATGTAACTCTTCTGCCATCCACCCCAGATTTACCAGCTGGTTCAGTGGACGAGTGTTTGAGAACTGTGAGAAACCTCTTAACCAAGAGCATCTGCACTGTGTATAGATGTATGAAAGACTCTGAACAGGCATGTGAATTAAAAATAGGCATATAAGATTCAAAACCAGCCATAAACAGTTATGAGGGTTTTTTTAATGCAGAACTTTCCACCCTAGAAAAGCCACCCAAACTTCTCAGAAAACTGCAAGATATGTGTAAACAGAAGACAGGAAGCCTAAAAAGTACATAGTAGTAATGTGATCCCAGCTATAATCTACAAATCTGAAGCACTGGCAGCACAAAACACAATAATAATGAGGTTTAAATGGATTCCATGGCAGATGTCCCAGAGTGATTCGCAGAGTAAAATATCAGAATAAAGTGACACATGAAATCATGAGACATGCAGTCTCCTGCTCTATAATAAGGAGGAGGCCCTCCAATGGATTTTGGATTGTGAGTCACCTACCAATTCTGTCCACTTTGACCTGGAAAAAGTCTTACAGCCTGTTTCAACCTTCTTTAGTCCATAGTAATGAATTCTTCTCTTGCTCTCTGCCAGCATCCTGGTATACTTAGCACAAGACTCTTGTGACCAGCTGCTGGACTGACACCAATCTTTGGAAGAAGTTGCCAGGCAAGACAAGTCCCAGCAAGTGGATTTATTAGTCAGCTCAGCACACAATTTTGGCATGGCCTTCTAGACAGAATACAGCACCACACTAGAAATTTGTTAGAAGAAAAAAAGCCAAAATGTCATGACCCAGATGGCATGGGACTTTCTTAAACCTGGGGTCGGAGTGGAGAACTTATTTAAAATGGGCACATAGGTACTGAACTTCACACACACCGCTTCTAATGGGTTGTTTTTCCAGAGTCCAACACTTAGGGCTCCTCTAGATGACCTGTTTATTCAAGCATTCATCACAATTTGCTTGCACAAAAGCTTACAAGATTAGACTATGTCTAGCATTCATTCTGATTTATTCACGGGGCAGTTATACAACAATGAGCATTCATCCTGATTTGCTTGCAGGGCGTTTATATGTCTTCCTGTTAATCATTCATTCCCTCCAAAACTTTCAGTGCATTTCCCCATCATTTTACTAACCACAAAGAGTCAGGACTTTTTTAATGGATTTGTTGTGCTAGGGCAGGGTAGGGAACCTTTTGGGCTCAACGGACCAGATTCTGAACAGGAAATATCTGCTAACAGTACCTTGCACCTGATGTCACTGTGAATGACAGCAAGGGATTCTGAAACATGGAAGGGGCAGGTGATTCTATCACGTTGGCGGCCCCAACACCCTCTCTGCTTCTTGCTCTGGAGAGCACTTAAATAACTCACCAGTGCCAAACATGCAGCTTAAGAGCTGGGACTGGAAGGTGTCAAGTCAGGTGCTTTGGGGGGGATTAGAAACAAAATAGCTGGAACTGAATATAGTCCAAATTAGCTACACCAGCTACTCCTACATTGTGTGGGAGCCTTTCCAGCTTATGAAACAAGGTAAGATGTTTTTTATTTTCCACCTACAGTCTAGCTACAAAAACAGCAAAAAGTGCAGAGTAGTTTTAGATAGAGTCTCATGTTCTCGATAGCTGGGTATCTACAATGTTTAAGACTGTATTCCATAGGCATTTCTCATCACAAACAAATTGGCTTAACAATTCCCTCTCCCAAAAGAATCCTGGGAACTGCAGTTTTCTAACAGAATTGTCAGTGCAAACACACCAAACTACAATTCCCATTATTCTTATATGAGTTTACAGCGCAGAGACGGCCCACCTTATTCTCTGTGTCGCAGAAGAACCCATACCTAGGACAGCCTCTCTAAAGCAGGGGAAATTCTGTCCACTAGTTTCCTGACACCAAATTCGCCAACCACATGTCTTGGTTGTATTGCCCAAATGGAAATGATTAATGCATATCCTCTCCATCCTTCACACGTACACAATGCAGATGTACCCTATCCCCATAAAATTTCCAACTCTGTCATTCCAGAATCCTAACACATTTGAAACTCACCAAACTGTCTCCAAACATTGCCTAGCTATAATGTTCAAAGAAGTTTAAATAGGCCAACACATATGGCAGAATGAACTAAATGAGCCCCTAAACACCATGACATAATTTTTCAGTGTTCCCAGCCTCTCAAAAAGACAGTACTGTATCAACCATTATTATTGCATCCTACAAAAATTAGTTGTCAAGTCCTCTCCCCTTTCAGTCTTTCTGTCAGCAATGGTGGGCTTTCCACAAAATGGTAAATTAGGGTAACTTGCATAGGGAAATTTTCTGATGCCCTAGAGCAGGGGTGGCGAACCTATGGCACACGTGCCCAAGGTAGCACACGAAAAATTTTTGTTGGCACACCTGGCTCACCAACTTCCTCAAAAGAGACCAGGGTCTGAGAACCTTGTGGGATCTCTTCCTCCCACAGAGGCCTTGTGCGTCTCTGCCGGGGCTCTCAGACAACATACTGTGCTTTCACACGTCCTCCTATAGCGCGGGAGGGGGGGGAAGGGGAGGAACAACTGAAGGAGAAGGACAACCACAGGCAGTGGGAGAGGACAGGCGGGAGGGAAGAAAGGGTGCCTTGGTGCTGCCGGGTGGCAGGAGGGGCCTGAGCCGCCAGCTCAGTTTTGGGGTTCTCTCGCTTTCCTCTTTTCCCCTGCCCCCGACCTAGAGTTGGAAGAGAGCGAGAGGCCAGCAGACTGTTTTTACACCGAGCTCTGGGGAGGTTGCCTGGCTGGTCTAGCCTACGAAGAAGGGACTCTCCAGGGGGTGGGGCCAGAGGAGAAAGACAGACAGAAACCGAGTTTGGACTTAGCCATGAAAGGAGAAGAGGAGACTATGACCTGGTGAGGAGGCTGGTTGGCAGCCTTGTTTTAAGAGCTGCTGCAGTTGCCACAGCCAAACAGCGCAGAGGCGCAACTGGGCAGGAGTGTGGATGCCCCCGTGCTGAGGCAAACAGAGCAAGGCAACTGGCCGCCACAATTCCCTCTTAAGTTATATTATCATATTTTAGTTTATCGGTGAGATATTTCTAAATTGTATTTACCCTTTTCAGCTTGTTCAGAATGTCAGCTCAACTAGCAAAGAAACAAAAACATTATTAATTTTACTTCTTCTGAATTACTAGTTATTAATAATATGTAATTCCTAAGGCTGTCCCATTTTAAACAATTCAAAGAGTTATTGGTGCCTAAACAAACTTCTTTAAGAATCCTTTCAAGCATTTTGTTCTCTTTCTCCATAAAAAAATTGTAAAATACAAATATAATAATAATAAATGAAAATCTGCTGCTCAAAATTACCATGGGCATGCAAGAGAATATTTTAGAATATTATCGCCAATTTGGGCACACACTCTCAAAAAGGTTCGCCACCCCTGCCCCAGAGAGTAATCTAATTTAGCATGTCTATTTTATTTATTTATTTATTGCATTTGTATACCGCTCCATAGACGAAGCTCTCTGGGCGGTTTACGACAATTAAAAACATTAAAAACAAATAAACAAATTTAAAACACATTTTTAAAAAGCAATTTAAAAACACATGCTATAACATATGAAATAAATAGATGAATAACTAAATCCACTCGGCCATTAAACTTTCACTGATCATCTTTACTGCCTGCTGGGGACATAACTTTGCTTTCCTTTTGCGGATGGAACCTGGGTAGAGCCAGTGGTGGTGTAATGGTTAGAGTGTTCAAATCCCTACTCAGCCATGAAACTCTCACTGGGTGAGCTCAGGCCACCCAGTATTCAGAGGTGGTTGACCACTGCCTTCCTCTAAGCCGACGGCACCCAGTATTCCCAGGCAGTCTCCCATCGAAGTACTAACCAGTAATAATAATAATAATAATAATAATAATAATAATAATATCCCACCCTTTCTCCCAGATGGAGCCCAGGGCAGGAAACACTAAAAAATCTTAAAAACAAAAGACTTTGAAACTTATTAAAACAAAACATCTTTAAAACGTATTAAAACATATTTAAAAACATATTTGCAAAAGGAAAAGCTTAAAAAACATCTTAAAAAGCAATTCCAACACAGACACAGACTGGGATAAGGTCTCTACTTAAAAGGCTTGTTGAAAGAGGAAGGTCTTCAGTAGGCGCCGAAAAGACAACGGAGATGGCGCCTGTCTAATATTTAAGTGGAGGGAATTCCAAAGGGTTGGTGCCACAGCACTAACGCTAAAGACTTTAAAATTGCCAAGCATGCCTAATATGTATTTGCAATTTACATGCATTCATGTAAATTACTAATGAACTTACAAAATGGGGAAAAAATTAACAGAAAAGTGGAAGTGAAAAAATTTCCACCTCACATACTTACTTTCTGCTAATCCTACGCACTGTCTTTCCGCAACCAGATCCTGCACTCTGTCTTTCCCCAGTTCTCCACATAGGGCCAAATTATATGTTACATTAAATGCATAGTTTAGCATTACATTATTCTTTTTAAAACTTGTAATAGTAGCCATGGGTATTTGGATTGCAGTGAGTTAAAACAACAACAACACTATTTCCCCTCTGTGCCACGATCGCAGCAGAATTACCACCCTGAAAGGAAACTGCCAATAGAAACTTTCCTCCCATGCCAAAAAGCAGCGGGGGGGGGTCATTTTTGTTGGGATCACCACTTTGGCAGGGAAAATGGGTTAAAACAACTGTGGTAGGGAAAATGCAGAAAAAAGATGCTAACATGGGGAAACGCTGGTTTGGAAAGGGAAGGAGCCTTACGTTCCCTCTGCCAATTACTTTGTATATTAGGAAATCTATTCTAAGAGGAAAGGTGGAAAGCCAGTGTGGTATAGCAGCTCAGAGATATAGACAAGGCCTCAGGAGGCTTAGGTTCAAACCCCTACTCAGACATGAAGTTTACTGGGTAACCTTGGACCAGTCATACTCTCCCAGTCTAACCTACTTCATAGGGTTGTTGTGCGGATAAAAGAGTAGGCATATACACTGCCTTGAGCTTTCTGGAAAAAAGTAAATCTAAGTAATAGTAATAGTAGCACAGAAGTCAATATAAATGGAGCTATATTGGGCATGGCCTTGTTACAGCTCTGCCAAGAGCAGATGAAGGCAAAAACGAAGAACTAGCTTGAGCCAATGAAACTAGCCAATGGCCTTCACTCTCTTCATCCCAATTACCAACAAGGTCCTGTAATATACAGACCTGCTCACGTTTGGGAGAAGTGTGTGAGTCACCCAGGAGATCAGTAACTTGAAATTAATCACAGTGGGCTTCTTGTGACCAAAGTATTTTAAAATCTGAGGCTGTAACCGAAGGTTAAACCACATCTGAGGGAGCACTTGAAAGGACATCAGGTATTAAAAAAAAATAATAATAAGAGGTGCAAGGAGTCATTTTTATCAGGACCGCACCATGTAGGAGGGGAGATTTTTCTCCTAAGGCTAATAGCAAGGGTGGGGGGACAGAGAGAGAGAGAGAGAGTGAGATTTGTTAGGCTCATGGCTGTGGAGGGAAGGGTTAAAACTCCCCTCACGGAACACTACAGATCTGATGAAGATCTGATGAAAAGTAGGGAGGGGGGCATTATTAAACATTTTTAAATCCCTGACATGATTCCAAGTGACCCATTTAGCATCCCTTGGCCTTGTTCAGTACAAGTCCTATGCTGATGATCTCACATGACAGGCAGCTGAGCAGAGGGAGGAATGCTCTGTGGCAGTCATAGGAGCCAGAAGAATGATATAATCATCACCTGTGCATTGCTGTACAAAGTTGCTGCTGCAGATCCTAGACATGGAGTGGAACCTAATGTGGGTGGGGTGATCACACCACCCTAGGCCGCCATGAACTGGTGCCATGGCCAATGACATGAAAGCAATGGCAAAAAATAAAAATAGTACAATACAGCATGCTGCTTTCCAACAGATTCTGCTACAAGATAATGGAATGCCAGCAGAGTAAACAGACATCTGTTGCTTCTCCAAGGGTTGTGTCAGCCAAAAGGGCTTCCCAAGAATTGAAAAGAGCACAAATGCATCTCTGTCTCCCTCTGCATACTGGTGTGTGACTGCCTGCACACAAGGGAGAGGCAAAAGAACATAAGCAGAGCCCTGCTGGGTGTGACGATCCATCTTGCCCAGCTTTCTTTTTTCAAAAGCGGCCAACCAGATGCCTCTGGGAAGCTCACAAGCTGGGCATGAAGGCAGTGCCCTTCCCCTACTTTCTGTTTCCAGCTGCTGAACAGGGGGTCTCCATTTAGCTATGGCTAATAGCTATTGATAGAGCTATAATCCATTAACTTGTTTAAACTTTTTTTATATGAGCCAGTTCCCATGCGTAAAAGCGTGAGTGAACATGTAATCCTAACCCAACGGGTTCACAATCATTTGATACTAGCAAAGTGACCCCAAGGCCACCCTGGGCTCCTTGGGAGGAAGGTTGGGAAATAAATTTAAAACATAGTAATAGCAATAATAAGGCAAAACAGATTCCCCACAGGAGTGAGACTTTGATGATTGCTCTGACTTTTTCCAAATACTGCTTCTTGCCAGCCCATGTTTCCCATCAGATAATTCGCAGCAACTTCTTTTACTTTTATTCACACAGTCAACACCCTTTAACCAATGAACCATTCTGGGAAGCTCATTACGGGCAACATGTACCTATGAAAGTATGGATACTGTGAGAAAGGGATAGGGGCCCCCTGCCAGAAAGCACGCCCTGTGGGAATGGTGTCTGGGCTGTGAAGAGTAGAAGAAAATCTAGGCTCATCCAATCTTCCCTTTATCTATGAACTTTCTAAAGCCAGCACCATTGCGGTCCAGAAAGCAACATGCTACCAGTCTTCCCACTGATGACAGGAAAAAGCTCTTCTCATCCTCGTCCGCAGGATGGAGAAATTTACACACATACAGGAAAAAAACCCAGCAAGGCTTCAAAATGATCCAGGAAGTCACTTCTCCATAAGGTGCTTTCTGGTTCATTCTGAAGCTGTAGAAATGATTGTTGCCCAAGATAAAATAACTAAGAAATCCAAGATAGGGCAGCTGTGACTGGGCAGTAGTGTGTCCACCCAAAAGCAAAAGGTAGTAACAAAGACAGAATTCATGCTCTCTCACACACAGATTTAATATCATGCACACACAAAAAGGTTTTTCTTGAGTATGTGAACATTTTTTTAAAAAATCCTGCTAATGCACATGCAAATAAAATCCAGTGTATTATTTATTTAAAAATATTCATAATACACCCTTCATCCGAAAGTCCCAGGATGGCAATACGTAAACTTCAAAATCAAACAAATATAAAACGAACAATAGGATAAAGCAACCAAAATTAAAAATAAAAAAAATTAAAAGTCAGCAACAGCAATCAGGGCTTACAAATTCCGAATACATCTCACCTTTCCCCAAAAGGTTAAGCAAAGAGCGAACAAAAAGCAGTGTAGTAGTGAGGCACACCTCAGAGGAAAGGCAGTTCCAAAGGCATGGGGCCACTATGGAGAAAGCCCTACCACAGGCCCCAACACCATTAACCTCATTAGCTGTGGGAACCACTAGAAGGTTTCCCTTGCAGATATTAAAGTTAGGAGAGGTTGGTATGGGAAGAGGCATTCTCTCAAATATTTGAGGCCTAGTTCATTTAGGACCTTAAATGCCAACATAAGCACCTTAAATCAAGCCTGGAAGATGACAGGCAACCAGTGCAACTGTATCAGAAATGGTGTTACACGTGAATATCCAGAAGCACTCTGGCCGCCGCATTTTGCACCAACTGCAAAATAATATCCATATTGCAAGGAGATATGGTTGAGGAAGTATAGGTTACATCAGCCCTACAAAGTAGCTCAGTGTTGCTCTACTAATATTGGAGAGCAAGTGGGGAGGAGAGCAGTGTATGACCACCCTGCAGCGTAGTCCAGTGTCTTGATATGTTGGGTTCTTTTTAGAGAAATGTAGTTGCAGAGCTGTTAAGGTGACTGTGACAGCAACGTAGGAGTGGGGAGGGATTAATTGCTTTCTGATTAATTACTTTCCCACCCAGGGTGGAAAAGGGGGGAATTACTCGGGGTGAGTTCTGCTTAAATTTGTATATTCATGTCAAAGATTCAAATCCTTTTGGGTCAAAAAAGAAAAAAGGATGGCTTTTTTATCTGATCTAATAACATTGCTGTCTAGCCTTTCCCAATCGTTTGGTTCCCAGGGGTTGCTGAACTACAACTCCTATCAGTCCCAGTCAGCATGGCCAATGGTCAGGAATTATGGGAACTGTAGTCCAGCACCATTTGGAAACCCAAAGTTTAGGGAAAGGCTGTGTGTAGTCATTAAAAATAAATAACCACAGCACATGCTCTTAGAACGCAGTTTGTTTTTTAACAATTTAATCTTGAATTTATCCAAGCATGGGCACCTGAATCTTGGTTGCTATCAGTCATAATTCACTCTTAACCCACCCCCAGACATCTGAAATACCATGCCTGTTCTTGCAGTGAATTATTATAGCCAGCATGGATTTTTCACATTCCGCAATGTTAAATTGAAAATATCCCCCATGCCATTCTGATGCTTCCCATAAGCACATTTCAAAACAAAACCTTACAAAACTTATAGTCCTGAACTCAGAAATGCTTGCTTAACAACCCTCTAAGTTTTCATGGTGATACACAAAATAGTCAGAGAGAACTGAGAGTTCAAAGTGTAAAACATGAGAAAAAAATCCATACCACTATTGGACTTTTTTCTGTCAGTGGTCTCATAATTTGTTGAAATTAATTAAAAATCACCCACATTCAGAGTACCTGTAATCCTATTACCTTGCCCCATACACTGACCTTCATTTACTGCAGTTTAAAAGCTAAAAAAATGCCTGGCGGATTTTTAATTAATTTAAGAAATTTTACATTGAAGTCTATCATAACATTGGGGATGCTCAGTAAGAACCAACTGTCAGTGTTCTAAAAGCCAGACTCACAGCTTTTTCATTTGGCTAATCAGGGGGCCACATCCAGGCCAGGCCTTTATTTCACTTTAGAGTTTAGACAGTCATGGCTTCCCCCAAATAATCCTGCAGTTTGTGAAAAGTGCTGCGAGTTGTTAGGAGACTCTTATTCCCCTGACAGAGCTCCAGTAGCCAGAGTGGTTTAAAGAGTCTGTCCCTCTTGAGGATTACAGTTCTGTAAGGACAATAGGGCCTAGCAACTCTCAGCATCCTTCACAAACTACATTTCCCAGGATTCTTTGAGGGAAGCCATGAATGTCTAAAGTGAAATAAAGATCTGGTGTGGATGTGGCCAGTGACAGCTTTGGTCTAAATTTGGGTGGGAGACTACACGTGCCTGCTGTAGAATGAAAAGATGGGGGAAACCCTAAAAAACAACGATACTGTTCACAATGTTTTCCTTTGGAGAGGAAAGGGGCTTTCCATCTGCCCAGTGCCTTTGGTGCCATGGCAAAAAGGTAGTATATGTGTAGTTGAATGAATGAATGAATAAATAAATAAAAGAAGCAATAAAGATATAATTAGAAATCAGTATGAATATTTAAATGTGGACATGTCATGGACCACCTGAATGAAACCCGCTGAGCCCTGGACCATAATCTGGGAACGCTTGCTTTAGCCTATTTCCTCATATTTCTGTATCTATCTCTCCTCAAACAATATTTCCTGCTGTGGCTCGCATATTCCTATCTGGCTCCAAATTGATTCATTTTCCTCTATGGCACCTATCAGGGCATCAAGAAAGACTCCCACTGACCTCTGGGTCTAGTCTTGGGGAACTTTTATGAATTTTGGGGTAGGGGAAAACAATGGAGAATCATGAGACTTCTTGGAGGGTTCCATGAATACATAATATAATAAAAGGTCTAAAAGTTCCTTCACACAGGAAGACGACAGACACTATAGCAAGATGTCTCTTTACATAGCTGTAACCATTTCACAGCTTGGATCCCTTCTGGTAAAACTGAACACTTGGAAATAGCGATTTAAATGCATGTTAGAAATCATACTTTATTTTCTATTTTCAGAATAACTAATGCGGCTTCTCTCCCATCTTGACATTTATTTCTACTAGACTACTGACATTCCTCTACAGACTTTGTGCTTGTTTACTGTAAGTAGTAATATGTTTCGGCATATAGCCAAAGGCCTTTGTCAAGTTCATATCCATTCATACCACAGATTAATAATATACAAAATAAAATGCACTTTGGCAGCATACATAAAACTCTGTCATAACTATAAACTACACTTTGGTGTGCCGTCCAAGGGATACTAAACAGAAATAAACAGTTTAAACTGTGTAGTCCAATTCCAGACTGTAAAGTGCATGGAGCTCAGGGCATCATTGCTGCTAGCCTTATAGAAATTGAGCCATGACCGAAGGCCATCACCCAGAAGATGTCACTTGTTGCTAAAGGGGGCTCTACTCAATACCCGTTTGAGTACAAACTTGCTAAAGAAGGCACTGTTGAGTGAGGGGTCCAGGCCAGGGTTAATTTGATTTAAATCATTATTTAAATCACTTCTCTGAAGGACTCAATTTTAATGATTTAAATCACAGTTTAAATCACAGTTTAAATCACTAGTGGGGAAGATTTCATTTAATCATCAGTTTTTAGAAGTACATTGCTGTTTTTTATAACCTTATATTAATACAATACATATTCAGAGATGTGGGTTTCATTAGAAAGTAGGTACACACTAAGCAATTACTATGAACTGTTTTCAGATTAATTTTCATCAAAAATGGGATGATAATTTGGTCATTTTAGTACTAAAGCAGAATGAACTTGTGAAGTCATTCAGGAGATGAACCAGCTCCAACTCTTCAATTAATCGTGATATTTTTGTCATGATATGCCAGAATCACCATCATCACACAGGCTTTTAAATTGTACTAATATGATTGTTTATTCTTCTGGTTTGTTTTCTTCTTCAATAACCAACGACATTAACAAAACATGCACATGGATTTTTGAATGGTTAACTATTTCAGCTTTTAGATAAATGTAAAGTTCTTTTAAAAAATTAGGCAATTTCAACCGTCAACATGAAAAATTTAAAATACTCAGTGGTACAGTTAACCCAGTCTTCTTCTTCACCTTTCTCTTCCTTGTTCATTGCCTGAAAAAGAAATCCAAGCTTTCCTGCTTTTTCAGTTCCCAATTTATTTATTTATTAAATCATTGATTTTCATCAGCCCTGGGTGGTTAAAGGAGCTCTCACTAGATTCCCACATGAAAGGTTTTATATGCAGAAAGTACCTGTTCCAGAGACTATACAAATGACTGATTCTCATATCTCAGAAATGTCTACTCCCATGAAAGGAAGAGATTCTGGAAAAGCAAAGTGAAACCGCAGACAGTGGCTGCTGACAGCAACCGCTCAGTTCCTGGACACATTACAAAATCAAGGAAAGCAGCCTGGGGCACACCAAGAGTCTGGAACTTCTAATGGGCAAAATCACTGCAGCGGAGAGGCTGCCTTGCCAAAGTATTTCCAGATTCCACCTCTAGAGCAAGATCTGGAAGCTGGGGCCAGGGCTGTTTAATATGTCAAAATTTAATAAGAGGATTATTCACAGGGGTAAATGGAATTTGAGGCCCAGCCCTACCAGGCCCAGAACTTCAGTAGCTTCCAAGTTGAGCAAACTGGGAAGGGACAACAACAACACCTACCAATAAAGAGCAACCGGTAAATGACCCAACACAAGAGTGCCTAGTTAATTAGAAGGGCAAGGTAGCCTCTCTCTTTCGCTCTCTCTCTCTCTCTGTCAATTCAGCTGTTTGTTATTTGCCAAGTGCAAATGACACATAGTGACATCACAAAAAGGAATGATCAAGCCGTCCTCTTCAGCATTTAGCTGAGCCGGCAGATGAAGGCCTTGATTGAATCAAGATGGAAACACGCTATTTTTCTCACAAGGGCCCCAGCAATGCTGGGCAGGAGGCCATGGTGCAGACTTCTCTCCAATCACACTGAAAGCCAGTAACCCATGATGCACTGCTCTGGCTGGAAGGATTAGTCTCCAAAATCCTGTACTCTCCAAAGCTAGTGAGGTAGCAGGTGGAACAGAAAGCACAGTGCAGCCTTCTCAACTCAGGCCAACCAGAGATCTGTAGTCACACTGAGATCAGGGTTGGGTAACCAAGGGGGTCTCTCCTCTCAGTTCTAGAAAGGAAAACCACTGATTTGCACTAGTTAATTTCTAAAAAGACAAGTCCTGGAAGTTCAAGACTACTTCTCACAAACCACACCCACTAACCTGGAAATCTTGTTCTCTAATCCCAGATGTTGGAGAGCCTTATGTGGTTATTATTACTTTGTGTGTTCCAGGGCTACACACCCTCACATTGAAAACAGGTTCAGACTGTGAGTTTGGCGAAGCCTGTCTCATATTCAGCCTTGACAGACTGGACCAGGTGATCAGACACCAAAGGTTCTGATGGCAGCAACAGAGTGCCCCTATTTCTTGTTCTCATGATAAAATTAAGGATTCAAAAGCTGAGCCTACCTGCATGAGTGCTAAAAGAGGCATTCCCATCTCTGCCTCTTGGGCAGACACAGGTCACATCCATACCATACATTTAAAGCATAAAGAATCCTGGGAACTGTAATTTACCCATGACAGAGCTACAATTCCCACCCCCTTAGCAAACTACAGTTCACAGAATTAGGGGAGGGGAATAATGTGCTTTAAATATATGGGTGGTTTCTGCATGGAGCTCATAAGTAGCCATCAGCAAGGAGGTAATTTAATGTGACTTTCTGCCTCTCAAACATTGCTACACTTTTTGTTTCCTGGGGCATCAATAAACCAATGAAGAGCCCTAGGCATGCATAGATAGACAGATAAATAGATATTATACCCAGGGGCCTTGTTTATTAAGCAACCTGAGGCTCTAGCTTGATTACTGCACAGGAAGGAAATGCCAGTTGGTGATGGGGCAAACAAACGCCCACAAGCATACTGTTTTCCTGGAGGGATGCCCAGGGCACCTAGAAGTAGGAAGCTGAGGTGTATTACAGAGAACCAAAAGCAACTGAAAACAAGTGTGAACACAGCAAAAATGACAACAAGAACCAAGCTTCTCCTAAGGCTTCCCCTGAACCAGAAGCAGAAGATATTTACATATATGGAAACTACCCAACCACGCTTCCTCAGGCCCTGCAGCCTCCCTGGCAGTGCCATCACAGGCAGGCTCCATAGCCTCATAGCCTTCGACGCCTCTCCATCTGTCTCCCTGGCTTCCTTCACAGTTGCCCATCTCCTTGGAGGCTGTCGGCGCAGAAATACCGAAAACGGCATTTTGAGGTTTCTACCAATCACAGGGAATTACCCTGGGACCCGCCCCCCCAAAAAAGCCCAGTCATAAAAGTAAATCTGCCCCTTGAATTCAAGTCAGAGAAAAGGGAACTTTGTACACATGCTTATTTAAACTTATAACTGTCAGCATGCTAATGTTCTATACTTGCATTGCCAACTGATTTACGGAGAGGAAAGTCTGCGGCTCCCCCTCCCACCATTCCTGCTAGCAACGGGTTTTCCCCTAAAAGGTGCATATATTTAAATCGGTTAACCTAGCATATAGGAATGGACACTCGTCCCGCCCTTCGATGTCACAGTCAACTCAGCGAAGGTAGCCCAACGTTTTCCGTTTGCCTTTGTGAAGTTTTCATTTCCTGGTTGCTTCCCTTTCCGTTCCCACCAACCCTTGGCAGCCCACATCTTGCAGGCAGAAAGCCATGGCCAGAAAAGAGGAATGCGAGTCCGTGGTTGTCTTTGTGCTTCCAAACGAATTCCTGTGGATCGGGTCAGAGCGAGCGTGCTGGGGCGGGGGAAGGAGGCAAATACCAGCGGAGAACGCGACGTTTCGGTGTGTGCGTGCGTGTGTTTTAAACCGATGGGGAAGAATCGGCCGGCAGAATAACAATCTAGTCAAACCCGGGGCATTAAGAAACCCTCGTTAACAAAAGCAACTGCGAGCCAAGGCCAGGGGCAGGAGGGAATCAACCGCCTCGCTCCCTTCCGCGCGCAAACCGCGGCTCTTTTCTTGCAGGATAAAGGGGTGGGGTTGTTTTGGCTGCTAACAAGTGAGTTTGCAGCGGGAGAAAAGGCAGTTCCGGGTAGAAAAAGAAATACGGGGTTGGATCACGCCACGAAAGAAGCCACTAGGGGAGCCGCAGAGAAGGGGAGGGTGGCAGTCCTTTTCTTACCTACATCTGCATTGCAAAACGCTTGTTGCGGATGCACTGGGGAGCAACTGCAGGCGTCGGCGAGGCGGTCCATCCTTCCCAGGAGCAACACGGCCAGCGAGGCCAGAAGGCTCGGGAGCGTAGCGCTCATCTTGCACACCAAAAGAGAGAGAGAGAGAGAGAGACAGGGAGGGAGGTAGGGAAGGATGGCGGGTGGGTGAGATTTCACTGCTCCTGCCGCCTCATTCAGACGCGCGCGCGCGCGCGCCCGCTCAGTCGATCTTCTGAGCTCTACGTTTGCGGCGATCCCGGTAGGGCTTCTTGCGCTTCAAGAACAGGAGGCAGTCCCGAAAGTTTGGCTTGCGCTCGGCCTTCTCACTGGGGCCTGGCAAAGGATCCCGCCGCTGAAAGAAGAGGAAGCCTCGCAGATCGTAGCTGCTCTGCTGCCGCCGCTGCCTTCTATGGAGGTGTTTTCTTCTTCTGGCTTCGGCTAAGCTTGGCTTTTTAATGGGCTCTGGGGATTGGCTGCCCCTCCTCTCCGTGGCACTGGGCCAGAGCGGGCGGCTTGCCTGCTCCTGTCAGAGCTCTTGTTCTGTTCTCTCTTCCTTCCCCTCCGGGTCCGGCTTGGGTCTTTTCTGCAGATCTGAGCGGGCTTTCTTTAAGAACATAAGAACATAAGAAGAGCCTGCTGGATCAGGCCAGTGGCCCATCTAGTTCAGCATCCTGTTCTCACAGTGGCCAACCAGGTGCCTGCGGGAAGCCCGCAAGCAGGACCCGAGTGCAAGAACACTCTCCCCTCCTGAGGCTTCCGGCAACTGGTTTTCAGAAGCATGCTGCCTCTGACTAGGGTGGCAGAGCACAGCCATCATGGCTAGTAGCCATTGATAGCCCTGTCCTCCATGAATTTGTCTAATCTTCTTTTAAAGCCGTCCAAGCTGGTGGCCATTACTGCATCTTGTGGGAGCAAATTCCATAGTTTAACTATGCGCTGAGTAAAGAAGTACTTCCTTTTGTCTGTCCTGAATCTTCCAACATTCAGCTTCTTTGAATGTCCACGAGTTCTAGTATTATGAGACAGGGAGAAGAACTTTTCTCTATCCACTTTCTCAATGCCATGCATAATTTTATACACTTCTATCATGTCTCCTCTGACCCGCCTTTTCTCTAAACTAAAAAGCCCCAAATGCTGCAACCTTTCCTCGTAAGGGAGTCGCTCCATCCCCTTGATCATTCTGGTTGCCCTCTTCTGAACCTTTTCCAACTCTATAATATCCTTTTTGAGATGAGGCGACCAGAACTGTACACAGTATTCCAAATGCGGCCGCACCATAGATTTATACAATAGCATTATGATATCAGCTGTTTTATTTTCAATACCTTTCCTATTATCGCTAGCATGGAATTTGCCTTTTTCACAGCTGCCGCACACTGGGTCGACATTTTCATTGTGCTGTCCACTACAACCCTGAGGTCTCTCTCCTGGTCGGTCACCGCCAGTTCAGACCCCATGAGCGTATATGTGAAATTAAGATTTTTTGCTCCAATATGCCAATCTTTGACAGCTCTCTCGCCTCTCAGTCTGGAGCTCTCCGGTTAAGAGGATGCCGCTCCAGTGGGTCCGTGCAGCGCCAAGCATGCGTGGAGTTCAAGAATTTAAAAAATGAATAGCAGCTAGTAGGGCTGCAGAAGTGTGACTAAAAGGCGTTACCATGCGTTAGCGCCCCGCTACAGAATCAGTCAGAGCTCTTTGCCCACTCACGGATTTCCTCTTCCTTATTCGTATCTCCCCACAAAAATCTATGAACTAATACCAGGTTACTTGAGAGACCGCCTTATAAGTCACTGTGTTCTGCAGAAGAGCCTACCCCCACAAATATCAGCAACCCGCTCCACAGAAACCCGGAGCAGAGGTTTTAGTGTGGCTCAGCCGGTTTTGTATAACAGAATCCCTACTGTCTGTACTTTCCTGAAACAATTGAAGACATTTATTTCCACAAGCTTTTCAGACAGTGCCCCTGGAAAAAGCATTTATGTTAATTCAGGAGAAGTAAACATCTGGGAACAAATCAACTGGTCAGTCAGTTAGCAAGGATCCATCTGGCTCCAGTGACCTCTGGTGCCCGATGTTGCCTTACAAAACGGACCAGCCACTGTTGGCTGGTCAACCATTGTTAGCAAGAACTCCAGAACATACTCTCAAGTGATGGTGCGGAAGCAAATACAGGAAAAATGAACTGACATTTTTCTGAGGAAAAGAGTACTTATCTCCCCCATCTAGAAAAATGGCACTTTGCAGATTTTTCTTCGCATATTCTCCACCATTTTTTGCAGTAGTTGCCATTTTCCTTTCACAGTGACCCAGAATTACACTAGATCTAGGACACTGTGCACAATGCAAAATGGTGGCCAGGCTGCCAACACAGCAGCAGCAGTAGCAGCAGCAGCAGCAGCAGCAATAAAATAAGGAAAGAAGCTGTTCTACTGCCACTGCTAATGGTGAGCTCCACCACTGAGCGGGGAAAATTACTTCCCCTGGAGAAAATCAGTAAACTAGTCCTTCCAATTTCTCTGCTTGGAAGTAGGGTGGAGAACTCCAAGAGGCCATTTGCACACAACACTGGTAGGTATCCTGGCAAGGAGTGCACCCATCTGCCATGCTTTATCTTACCCAGGGCTGAAGAGGAAGCTTGATACCAGCATATCAATGCTGGGAGTTCTGGAAAAATATACAATCCACTTTCATGACTGGGTCATAAAGTGCTTCCAGATCAGAAGCTGAAATTTCTAGGCAAGCTTGAGCTCTATCAGTGATGAATCTGGGTTTTTAAAAACCATCATCATCTGGAATTCCATACTAGCATACTGTTTCCAGCCTTCTGATCCCAGATGTTTGGAACCTATTTATGCTTATTCTTGTGAGAGAGAGGACATCTGCACATGCACAGTCGCACCCTGTTTATTTATTATTGCTTTACTTAGGGCTGAACCATGGCACTGAAAGGTTTCTGGGGCTAAACACCAATGAGCCCTGGCTTGAGTTAAGCTGTGGAAACTGTTTTCAGTGCTGCAGCTCAACCATAAAACTTGATTAGTCCCTACCCTTGTTGTGCCAGATGGAGGCTCATGGCAATGGAAGGAAAGACATTTAAGCTGTTGGCAGCAAGGCTGAAGGCTGCCCAGCATCTTGTTCCAATAGGTTTCTGCTGTTCTCCAGAATACAGGGATTTCTCAGTCCCTCACACCAGTGTCTAATCACTCAGAGGAAACTGAGAACCACAGGTCCCCTCTCCATACCATCAAGAGGCAAAAGTCTCACATGCTGTGTTTCAGTGTCTCCTTTCATAAGCTTGAGAGGCCTTCCAAAGCATTTTGATTTAGCTGTGCTGAGCTGAGCTTCCCAACATACAGTCAATGTATGTTCATATGCACTGAGCTTGATATCAGCAAGGTTCCAAGTAATGCCACATCAGTTAAGAGTCTGCTGTGTCCTGAACATGCTGAAGAAACAGCATGGGTGTTGGGTGCTGTGCTCACTGCATATTTTAGGGTGCTGTCCTCCACAAGCTTTTTCTTTTCTTTTCTGAAACAATTCCAAAGAACTATGGGTATCCTGACTGATGCCTGTTTCTTGCAGCAGGGACCATGGCTTCCATCATGATGGAAAGTCTAGCCATTTGATTGACACCATGCTCCTGATTAGCATGTGGTCCATTTGACATAAGGAAAAGTGGTTCACCTCATTCACTTTGTTCTGTTTTTCTCATTGGAATTCACTACTGCCCTGAGCTCTTCTCTAAGTCTCTCCTACTGAAAATGAGCAGAGGTCAAACTCTTCGGTGTCATAACTCCACTGCCATACCAAGCAACTTCATGTTGGCACCAGATCTTGTCCTTTGCCAGTTCCATCCTTATTTCTGAACGTAGCGAGAGCATTGTCCCCTTGGTCCTCCCTAAACCCTTCTGTTCTAAACTCAGGGCAAGATGCTGAAAAGGAGGTCTAGTTGTAGTACAGTAGCCTCAGAATGCCCCAGGGGTGTGCAGAAATGTGCAATAGGCACAGAAGGACATGCATGACTGTTTTGACAATGCTAGGGTCAGGAAGCCAGGGTGGAGGCGGGTCCTGCTGACGGCCAGGGAGTGGAGCCGGCTGAGCGCCCAGCAGTGAGTCATGACTGGAGATAAATGGAAACACATGTGCAGCCATTTGCGGGCTTTATTGCTCACAGCACAGAAAGCATGGACACTTAGTAAACACAGGCCAAGAGCCGGTCCAATCCTGGAACTTAGACATCTGCAGTTCCCACACCCACTGTCTCAGAAACCCAGGCATGGCGTGCAGGGAGGGAGGTCTTCCAACGAAATTCTTAATGCTGGTCCAATGCATTTTTCTGCCTGAATCAGAGCACAAATGGGGGGCCTGCCCTGCTGTGGCCAACACTTTTTAAAGCCTTGCTTTATCATTCAGGCACCAATTCCTGATTTCATTAATTGATGCTGCTTGAAGAAGTTTGCTTCACTCTGCCGAATTGTGGGTGAAACACACACACACTTATAATAGTTTCAATCAATGCCATTCTGACATTTAACACTTATGCTGCACATTTGTACAAATCCTGGGGTGAGAAACAACAGAATTAGGAAGATGTCCTGTTCTAGACAAAAACACAAGTGCATAGCTGGGAGGGTCCTCCTGGATTTAGCTGTATCAGGCCCAGGCAGCTTTAGAGGCTAAGAGTGCCTATTTTTAGCTATGGCTGGTTCACCAGCTATAGCCCTTCCTGGACCAGGAGAGCCTGGCCACAGTCACCCATGCTCTGGTAATCTTGTCATTATACTATTGTAATGTGCTGTATGTTGGGCTATCCTTGAAGATGGTTCAGAAGCTTGTGGCTGCTGCAGAATGCAACCACTAAAGTTTTGAGTGACACTGCAAGGAGGATTCATATAACACTAATCCTCCAGGATTGGCACTGGCTGCCTATCTGCCAATTCAAGGTGTTGACTCTGATGTATAAAGCCCTGAATGAGTTAAGATCCAAATGATGAAGCATCATTCTCTCCCTATACCTGACAGTCCAGGTCTTACGATTTTGTCTGTTTTACTGTATTTGTGATGTTTTACTTTGCTGTTGTATACTGCCCTAGGATTCTATATGATGAAGAGCTGTTTAGAAACAACATGACCTGGGCTCCTGCTGGGAGGAAGGGTGGGATATAAATCAAATTATAAATAAACAGATGTCTAGCTTTCCCATAACCACCACCCATCACAATCCTGCTTAAGAGGATATATAATTTTATATATGAAAGTAGGGATTCTGAAAAAAAATCATGGATCATTCCATTGGGGACCCCCTATAATCAATATTTTTTTATTTTATTTTAGACTCTTTTATCAGTTGGGGTGTTGAAGGTTTTGTCTCTGCTGATGGACAAATCTGTCAGTACACCCCTGGCTTCCCTTTCCATCCCAGATGCCAGTACCTTGTGTATTATCATGGTTTTCTATTGTACAGGTGTTTTGAAAAGAGATGAACATTCCCACTGCACTAAAGCAGGTGATGGCTTTGGGGAACTACATTCTGCCAGAGGGAAGCAATAATCTGAGCTGTCTCTCTTTCTCCTTTATATCTTTCTAGAGAAGCAGTTGAGATGCCACTCTTGGGCAGATGTGCTCTACCCCATACCTTTTTTACTGGTTCTGGGAGGCAGGGATGATCCAGATCTTATAATTGGATTCTAGGCACTAAGCTCACTTCCCCCGGTTCTTTGGATAAAGCCATGGCTGTTTGTAAACTAGTATAAAGCCAATGTAATTTTACAGTATTGATATGCGGCATCTACTATTATCCTGCTACTTATGTGTATGGTCAGCAACAGAGGCATGATACAAGTTATAAAAGAAGGAGCTGGGGCTTGGAGTGGTCTTTTGGACATCTATAAATAATTCTTCATAATAGACAGTAACATACTTCCTGTGGGTGCAATACTGTACAGTTGCTTTTAAGTAGCCCATTTCTCTAGGACTGCCATTCATAGTACTTCTTACGGAGCTTCCAGGTGACTTTGAAGCCTAATGTTTTCTGTGTTGTCCTTCCATATTTGTTTTCACCTATAATACTACTATAAAATGCAGTTGCATCATTTGTGTGCCCAGTGTGGATGGGCAAATCTCTTTTTAGGCATTTTTTAGGGTTCCTGTACCTGTCATTGTTT
This sequence comes from Rhineura floridana, assembly GCF_030035675.1. Lineage (NCBI taxonomy): Eukaryota > Metazoa > Chordata > Lepidosauria > Squamata > Rhineuridae > Rhineura > Rhineura floridana. The sequence goes on along the minus strand of NW_026902530.1, from coordinate 154 downwards.
CCTGTTGATTGTGGCCTGTCAATTCTCTCATGGCCTCTCTTTAATTGCCCCATGTCAGATTCAGGGGGAGAGGGTGTCTTTAATTACTGGTTTTCTATTGTTATCTTTTTCATTTCATTTTTTAATGATGAAGCAACACTGTCTTGCTATTCTA
>NW_026902529.1:300000-404256 GCF_030035675.1 Rhineura floridana | reverse complement strand
CCTGCTCTAGATTCTGAACAAGCTGCAGAAACCTGAGTGCAGCTCAGGAGAGAAAAAGAAGGCAAAAACTGTGACCCGCGGGTCAGGATTTTTTCAAAAAAATGAAAAGTATCCAAAGCGTCTCAAACTCGCGTCATATGATGCCCGAGATCCGAAAGGGCAGAAAAAGTTTGCGGAACCTGTTTCCCTGCTCTAGATTCTGAACAAGCTGCAGAAACCTGAGTGCAGCTCAGGAGAGAAAAAGAAGGCAAAAACTGTCTGAAGAAGATGCAGAAATCTGAGTGCAGCTCAGGAAAGAAAAGGAAGGCAAAAACTGTGACCCGCGGGTCAGGATTTTTTCAAAAAAATGAAAAGTATCCAAAGCATCTCAAACTCACGTCATATGATGCCCGAGATCCGAAAGGGCAGAAAAAGTTTGTGAAACCTGTTTCCCTGCTCTAGATTCTGAACAAGCTGCAGAAACCTGAGTGCAGCTCAGGAGAGAAAAAGAAGGCAAAAACTCTGACCCGCGGGTCAGGATTTTTTCAAAAAAATGAAAAATATCGAAAGCATCTGAAACTGGCGTCATATGATGCCCGAGATCCGAAACGGTAGAAAAAGTTTATGGAACCTGTTTCCCTGCTCTAGATTCTGAACAAGCTGCAGAAACCTGAGTGCAGCTCAGGAGAGAAAAAGAAGACAAAAACTGTGACCCGCGGGTCAGGATTTTTTCAAAAAAATGAAAAGTATCCAAAGCGTCTCAAACTCGCGTCATATGATGCCCGAGATCCGGAAGGGGAGGAAAAGTTTTCGGAACCTGTTTCCCTGCTCTAGATTCTGAACAGGCTGCAGAAACCTGCGTGCAGCTCAGGAGAGAAAAAGAAGGCAAAAACTGTGACCCGCGGGTCAGGATTTTTTCAAAAAAATGAAAAGTATCCAAAGCGTCTCAAACTCGCATCATATGATGCCCGAGATCCGAAAGGGCAGAAAAAGTTTGCGGAACCTGTTTCCCTGCTCTAGATTCTGAACAAGCTGCAGAAACCTGAGTGCAGCTCAGGAGAGAAAAAGAAGGCAAAAACTCTGACCCGAAAAACTCTGGCCAGGATTTTTTCAAAAAAATGAAAAGTATCCAAAGCGTCTCAAACTCGCGTTATATGATGCCCAAGATCAGAAAGGGCAGAAAGAATTTGTGGAACCTGTTTCCCTGCTCTAGATTCTGAACAAGCTGCAGAAACCTGAGTGCAGCTCAGGAGAGAAAAAGAAGGCAAAAACTGTGACCCGCGGGTCAGGATTTTTTCAAAAAAATGAAAAGTATCCAAAGCGTCTCAAACTCGCGTCATATGATGCCCGAGATCCGAAAGGGCAGGAAAAGTTTGCGGAACCTGTTTCCCTGCTCTAGATTCTGAACAAGCTGCAGAAACCTGAGTGCAGCTCAGGAGAGAAAAAGAAGGCAAAAACTGTGACCCGCGGGTCAGGATTTTTTCAAAAAAATGAAAAGTATCCAAAGGGTCTCAAACGCGCGTCATATGATGCCCGAGATCCGAAAGGGCAGAAAAAGTTTGCGGAACCTGTTTCCCTGCTCTAGATTCTTAACAAGCTGCAGAAACCTGAGTGCAGCTCAGGAGAGAAAAAGAATGCAAAAACTCTGACCCGAAAAACTCTGGTCAGGATTTTTTCAAAAAAATGAAAAGTATCCAAAGCGTCTCAAACTCGCGTCATATGATGCCCGAGATCCGAAACGGCAGAAAAAGTTTACGGAACCTGTTTCCCTGCTCTAGATTCTGAACAAGCTGCAGAAACCTGAGTGCAGCTCAGGAGAGAAAAAGAAGACAAAAACTGTGACCCGCGGGTCAGGATTTTTTCAAAAAAATGAAAAGTATCCAAAGCGTCTCAAACTCGCGTCATATGATGCCCGAGATCCGAAAGGGCAGGAAAAGTTTGCGGAACCTGTTTCCCTGCTCTAGATTCTGAACAAGCTGCAGAAACCTGCGTGCAGCTCAGGAGAGAAAAAGAAGGCAAAAACTGTCTGAAGAAGCTGCAGAAATCTGAGTGCAGCTCAGGAGAGAAAAGGAAGGCAAAAACAGTGACCCGCGGGTCAGGATTTTTTCAAAAAAATGAAAAGTATCCAAAGCATCACAAACTCGCGTCATATGATGCCCGAGATCCGAAAGGGCAGAAAAAGTTTGTGAAACCTGTTTCCCTGCTCTAGATTCTGAACAAGCTGCAGAAACCTGAGTGCAGCTCAGGAGAGAAAAAGAAGGCAAAAACTCTGACCCGCGGGTCAGGATTTTTTCAAAAAAATGAAAAGTATCCAAAGCATCTGAAACTGGCGTCATATGATGGCCGAGATCCGAAACGGCAGAAAAAGTTTACGGAACCTGTTTCCCTGCTCTAGATTCTGAACAAGCTGCAGAAACCTGAGTGCAGCTCAGGAGAGAAAAAGAAGGCAAAAACTGTGACCCGCGGGTCAGGATTTTTTCAAAAAAATGGGAAGTATCCAATGTCATGCCCGCCCGACCCTCAGGGTCCCGGGAACATGCATCAGGCTCAGACCCCCACCCTTAGGGAAATGAGACTGGAACCGAAAAGCTATTACTTCACCCTTGCCAAGGCTGTGTACGCTCACAACAACCCTGCAAGGTAGAAGGTAGGCTGCCACCACCCCTGTATACTGGTCCACTCAGAGCCAGGGGATCTCTGAGCCCAGAAGGTATATAAAACCAAGGTCCTAAAAGGCAAGAGTCACAGTTACACTCCTTGCCAGGCACCTCTGGTTTAACACTTAAAATCCAAGCTTTTAACTTCTTAACCCTCTTTGGTAGTGAGTGACTGAGGTTGGGTCAAAACACTGAATTCAGAACCACCCCTTCTCTCAAATGAACACACCAGGTTAAATAGAAGTAGCTTTATTAAAACATATAAGTGCACATATCATATAGCAGCAAGTAATCCTTTAAGACCATTCACCCAACAGGGGTTTAGGTTCTTACAAGAGAATTCATACACACAACAAGAAAATAATAAACTAGCTCACCTAACTACTTACATACGAGGTAGTTGGTTGCGTGGCACCTCTCCTAAGAGAGATGGATGTTCAACATAAAGCAATGGAACCAGACATAGGTTGCCTTCCCATAAGCAACCCCAGGAACCATAAGGCAGAAAAGGTTTGGAACTCTGGTGCCAGTCAGCATAGGCAGAGAACAGAGAACAACGGCTGTGGGTCCCTAGCCCTATACTTAAGGGAAAAAGATCCTAACGGTCCAAGATTAATTGACCAATCAGGAATTGACTGATGTAACTTTCTTCTCGATGTTTCTCACATTTTCGCGCCTTCAGGCCCCCCTCCCAACGGTGTTTTCCAACTGCATAGGCCAAGGATGACCTTGGGTGCCAGGCACTGGCTAATCAGCAAAGATAAACAGGTGCAGCTTGTTAAGGCTTCTTCTAACCGTCTTCAGCTGGGAAAATGAAACTTAACTTTGCAAATTGGCAAGGCCTGTCTTTTCTGACTATAACCATCTCCCAGAGTCCCTTACTGGAACCAAAGTGTTGTCATCAGATTTCTAATAACTCATGACCATTACAGGTTCATGACACGCCCCTTTTTGGGAAGATGATGTCAGAACTCTGAATAGTTCTGCGTCATCGCCACAGCAACCAGGAATAAGGGAACAATCAGAAAAAAAAATTCCATCAACATTACAATACAGCATATACAAAAGAGAAAGAAAAAACAATTTAATACATTTTAAGCCAGTGAGCTACTTCTTGTCTTATGCCTTCTAATTAAGTTCAAAGTTACCACATAACAAACAATAAAGGAGAAAAAAGAGAAAAAAAGAAATAAGGGACCCCTAAAACACCCCCCCAAAAAAGAAAACTTTATTATATATAAAAAAAAAAATAATAAAAAAAATAGAATAAAAAATGGGGTGATCCAAAACTGGTCCAAGTTCAAAAAAGGTCATAAGCCGTAAAATCTTTAAAAAGTCCATAAAACATGTTAAAAGCGTAAAAGAGTAAAACAAGGTCTAAAAACGGTCCAGAGGTCATCAGAGCCGGGAAATCAGTCAGTGGAATAGGCATGAATCAAATATCAATCAACTGGAACAGATAGGCGAGATAGAGCATCAGCTACTATATTATCACGCCCCTTTATGAACTGAATTGTAAAATCAAAATCTTGGAGGGCCAGACTCCAACGTAACAATTTTTGGTTGGAGTTTTTCATCCTGTTCAACCAACACAAAGGAGAATGGTCTGTCTGCAATTGAAAATGACGTCCCCATAGGTACGGGCGTAACTTATCAAGAGCCCAAACCAAAGCAAGACACTCCTTTTCAATGGTAGCCAAATTGCGCTCTCTTGGAAGCAATTTCTTACTAATGTATGCAATAGGGTGCAATTCTCCAGCAGCATCTTCCTGGAGCAAAGCAGCTCCAAGCCCAAAGTTAGAGGCATCCGTCTGAACTACAAAAGGGCTTGAAAAATCAGGAGCTTTCAAAACAGGATAGTTTATCAACATCGTCTTTAAAGCATCAAAAGCACTTTGACATTTATCAGTCCAAATGACACGCATTGGCATAGTCTTTTTGCACAGTTCAGTTAGAGGGGTAGCAACACTACTAAAATGTGGAGCAAATTTTCTGTAATAGCCGGCTAACCCCAAAAAAGATTGAACCTGTTTCTTGGTCTTAGGGACAGGCCAATTTTGAATAGCTTCGATCTTAGCCTCTAGGGGTTTGACACAATCCTGCCCCACCCGGTGGCCCAAATACACAACTTCCCCCAGACCAAATTGACATTTCTGCGCTTTGATGGTTAGTCCAGCGGCCTGCAGTCGCTGTAAAACAATTCTCAAATGGTTCAAATGCGACTTCCAGTCAGGGCTAAAGATGGCCAGATCGTCCAGATACGCACAAGAAAATTCACCTAGGCCATTAATCACAGAATTAATAAGCCTCATGAACGTGGCTGGGGCATTTCGAAGTCCGAATGGGAGAACCTTGAACTGGAACAAGCCCATATGCGTGACAAAAGCAGATTTCACAGCAGCGTCCCCATCTAGAGGCACTTGCCAATATCCCTTAGTTAAATCCAGTGTAGTGATGTATTTTGCTGCTCCCAGTCTTTCTATTAAATGGTCCATCCTAGGCAAAGGATACGGATCCACTTGGGAAATCTGGTTCAGCTTCCTGTAATCCACACAGAAACGCACTTCATTAGCTTCCCGTTTAGCCACTAGCACAATAGGGGAGGACCAGGGACTGGTAGAGGGTTCAATAACTCCCATTTCCAGCATAGCTTGGATTTCCCTCTCTACCACTTCTGCATTTCGTCCTATAACACTGTACGGAGAAGCTTGCATAGGGGGATGATCCCCGGTGTTAATGGAATGAATAGCCAAGTCAGTTCTTCCAGGCTTACTGGAAAACATAGGTTTAAAGTCCATCAGGATTTGAACTAATTGCCTTCGTTGCTCCTGAGTCAAACCTTCGGGCAGGGTAATTTCAGTTATCCCCCCTGCTTGTTGACTCTCTGTAACCAAATCCAAAGAATCCTCTGCAAATTCACACGCCTTGGTACAGGCCATAATTAAATGTCTATTAGGAGGCTCAGATTCCTCCGCTGGTAATAAAACAGCCGAGTTAACTTCTGTTTTGCTTTTACAACCTTGAAGGCTTTCCTTCCTTTTTAGAACTGTCTTAGTTCCTTGAGAGCCAACAGGCGGCACTTTACATTCCATCAGCCCCCCTCCCCTGGGCTGCAAAAGCGAACTTTCTTTCTGCGGCTTAGGCAAGCACACAGCCCGTTCCTTTAAAGCCTTAGCTTCTCTCCCACTACCTTTCCAGGTGTCTAACAAAACTTGAGACTTAGCAAGAGCATCCCTCTCCGCCCTACGTTCAGTCTCTTTATGGTGCAGGAAGAGCAGGTCTGTTCCTATCAAAACGTCCCACAAACTGTTGGTTGAATGAACTAGAACTCTATGGCGCCCAGTCCAATTCTTGTATGAAAGCACTAGCTCGGCCACACGAGCTTGCACAGCCCTGGGTCCATAAGCCGTGACAGTCACTTGTAAGTCAGGGACATATTGCTCTGGCTTCACCAAGTGTTCAGCAACACTGGAGAGCTCTGCGCCCGAATCTACCCGTCCCATGACCTGAATACAGTTAACATATATGGGTTCTGAAAACTGCGTTTGAACCCATTCCTTGCATTCCGATGAAAGAGGTTCTGGACAGTCCCTCCCTTGCAGCAAACCATCCTTTTCTTCTCCCTCTTGGCCCCCGGATATATTTTGTACAACACTCACCGACAGGGCTTTAACAACTGGTCCACGAGGGGTCTCAGGACGATCTTGTGAATTTGGGGCAGAAAATACAAATTCCGATTCTGCTCCTTCATTCTCCTCGGCTGACGACCATGAAGAAAGTTCAGGAGGTTCCGCTCCAGGGGACGTTAAGTCTCTCACGCGTGCAACTGGAGCAACATTTGGGTTCTTCCTTCCAGCAGATTTGGGCTTAGACAAGGTTTTAGAACAGGAATTAGCCTTATGACCAATTTGCCCACATTTAAAGCAGATTATTTCTCCACGGGGCTTCTCTTGCAATGCAGCCTCGGGCCGGGCGGAAGGCACTTTGAAGTAGCCAGCAGGCCCCCCTTTCTCTTCCTTCGCCGGTTGCCCTGGTTTCTGCATACCTGCGGTCTCTCGCCTCGGCGGTTTCACAGGAACGTACTCCGGTCTCCGAAACAAAGTATACTTTTCTCCAGCTCTGTTTTTAAACATACGATCTGCTAGCATGCCTGCTTCAGTCAGAGAACGGGGCTGCTGGTCTCTGACCAGAGCCATCAAATCTCGAGGGAGGCGTCTGTAAAACAGTTCTTTTGCAAACAGATCTAAAACCTCCTCTCGGGTTACAGCCTCGGCTGTGTCAGCCCAACGTTCCACATTTCTGCCCATCCGTGCAGCAAAGGCTGAGAAGCTTTCCCGAGACTTCTTCTGGTCTGCTTCTAAATGCCGAAAACAATCCTCTGATGTTAGCGCAAAGTGAGACTTGGCTACAGCATAAAAGTAGTCAAAATCATCTGCATACTCCAGTGGCAAGGAGTTCAACAGTTCTCTCAACTCGCCTTCAGCATTAATGCGTAAAGCACTCATCCAGTACTTTTTAGGCACACCTTGATCTCTACAAGAGTGAGCAAAAACTTGGAAGAAGGTAAAGATGTCATCTGTCTCACGAAAGGTCGGAAAGGATTTTTTATGGAGGTCTGGTCTTCCTCCTCGCGGTTGTTGCATCTCACGAGCAAAGCTTTCCCTACTCCGGCGATCTTCCTCCATAGCCTTGAACTGCAGGGACAACAGCTTCATTTGCTTAGCCAGGTAGCGCTGCATGCTCCTAGGCAGCTCTTCCTCATCCAAATCTGATTCCTCCTCATCTTCGCTATCCTCAGTTTGCTTAGACACGAACTCCTTGTCATCCACAGAAGGCTGAGGTATAAACGACAGAGCAGCAGCGCCTTCTTCCAGCTGAACAAGCTGACTAGGCAACGCAGTGTCTGCCAGGAGCACATCCTCGGCTCCATTCTTTTGAGATCTGGTTTTTATCTTTTGCGACATTCTGCACTAACCTTACTACCCAAAGTAACAAACAATTGTGTCAGAAGTCTCTTTAAAATTTACAACTTGCTGCAATGCACTTATCTCACACAGCGTGTTCACTTAAGAGCAGGAATGGCTTCGATCCTCACCACTGCCAGCCATGTCATGCCCGCCCGACCCTCAGGGTCCCGGGAACATGCATCAGGCTCAGACCCCCACCCTTAGGGAAATGAGACTGGAACCGAAAAGCTATTACTTCACCCTTGCCAAGGCTGTGTACGCTCACAACAACCCTGCAAGGTAGAAGGTAGGCTGCCACCACCCCTGTATACTGGTCCACTCAGAGCCAGGGGATCTCTGAGCCCAGAAGGTATATAAAACCAAGGTCCTAAAAGGCAAGAGTCACAGTTACACTCCTTGCCAGGCACCTCTGGTTTAACACTTAAAATCCAAGCTTTTAACTTCTTAACCCTCTTTGGTAGTGAGTGACTGAGGTTGGGTCAAAACACTGAATTCAGAACCACCCCTTCTCTCAAATGAACACACCAGGTTAAATAGAAGTAGCTTTATTAAAATATATAAGTGCACATATCATATAGCAGCAAGTAATCCTTTAAGACCATTCACCCAACAGGGGTTTAGGTTCTTACAAGAGAATTCATACACACAACAAGAAAATAATAAACTAGCTCACCTAACTACTTACATACGAGGTAGTTGGTTGCGTGGCACCTCTCCTAAGAGAGATGGATGTTCAACATAAAGCAATGGAACCAGACATAGGTTGCCTTCCCATAAGCAACCCCAGGAACCATAAGGCAGAAAAGGTTTGGAACTCTGGTGCCAGTCAGCATAGGCAGAGAACAGAGAACAACGGCTGTGGGTCCCTAGCCCTATACTTAAGGTGAAAAGATCCTAACGGTCCAAGATTAATTGACCAATCAGGAATTGACTGATGTAACTTTCTTCTCGATGTTTCTCACATTTTCGCGCCTTCAGGCCCCCCTCCCAACGGTGTTTTCCAACTGCATAGGCCAAGGATGATCTTGGGTGCCAGGCACTGGCTAATCAGCAAAGATAAACAGGTGCAGCTTGTTAAGGCTTCTTCTAACCGTCTTCAGCTGGGAAAATGAAACTTAACTTTGCAAATTGGCAAGGCCTGTCTTTTCTGACTATAACCATCTCCCAGAGTCCCTTACTGGAACCAAAGTGTTGTCATCAGATTTCTAATAACTCATGACCATTAAAGGTTCATGACATCCAAAGCGTCTCAAACTCGCGTCATATGATGCCCGAGATCCGAAAGGGCAGAAAAAAATTGCGGAACCTGTTTCCCTGCTCTAGATTCTGAACAAGCTGCAGAAACCTGAGTGCAGCTCAGGAGAGAAAAAGAAGGCAAAAACTATCTGAAGAAGCTGCAGAAATCTGAGTGCAGCTCAGGAGAGAAAAGGAAGGCAAAAACTGTGACCCGCGGGTCAGGATTTTTTCAAAAAAATGAAAAGTATCCAAAGCATCTCAAACTCGCGTCATATGATGCCCGAGATCCGAAAGGGCAGAAAAAGTTTGTGAAACCTGTTTCCCTGCTCTAGATTCTGAACAAGCTGCAGAAACCTGAGTGCAGCTCAGGAGAGAAAAAGAAGGCAAAAACTCTGACCCGCGGGTCAGGATTTTTTCAAAAAAATGAAAAGTATCAAAAGCATCTGAAACTGGCGTCATATGATGGCCGAGATCCGAAACGGCAGAAAAAGTTTGCGGAACCTGTTTCCCTGCTCTAGATTCTGAACAAGCTGCAGAAACCTGAGTGCAGCTCAGGAGAGAAAAAGAATGCAAAAACTCTGACCCGAAAAACTCTAGTCAGGATTTTTTCAAAAAAATGAAAACTATCCAAAGCGTTTCAACTCGCGTCATATGATGCCCGAGATCAGAAAGGGCAGAAAGAATTTGCGGAACCTGTTTCCCTGCTCTAGATTCTGAACAAGCTGCAGAAACCTGAGTGCAGCTCAGGAGAGAAAAAGAAGGCAAAAACTGTGACCCGCGGGTCAGGATTTTTTCAAAAAAATGAAAAGTATTCAAAGCATCTGAAACTGGCGTCATATGATGGCCGAGATCCGAAACGGCAGAAAAAGTTTAGGGAACCTGTTTCCCTGCTCTAGATTCTGAACAAGCTGCAGAAACCTGAGTGCAGCTCAGGAGAGAAAAAGAAGACAAAAACTGTGACCCGCGGGTCAGGATTTTTTCAAAAAAATGAAAAGTATCCAAAGCGTTTCAAACTCGCGTCATATGATGCCCGAGACCCGAAAGGGCAGAAAAAGTTTGCGGAACCTGTTTCCCTGCTCTAGATTCTGAACAAGCTGCAGAAACCTGAGTACAGCTCAGGAGAGAAAAAGAAGGCAAAAACTCTGACCCGAAAAACTCTGGTCAGGATTTTTTCAAAAAAATGAAAAGTATCCAAAGCGTTTCAAACTCGCGTAATATGATGCCCGAGATCAGAAAGGGCAGAAAGAATTTGCGGAACCTGTTTCCCTGCTCTAGATTCTGAACAAGCTGCAGAAACCTGAGGGTAGCTCAGGAGAGAAAAAGAAGGCAAAAACTGTGACCCGCGGGTCAGGATTTTTTCAAAAAAATGAAAAGTATCCAAAGCGTCTCAAACTCGCGTCATATGATGCCCGAGATCCGAAAGGGCAGAAAAAGTTTGCGGAACCTGTTTCCCTGCTCTAGATTCTGAACAAGCTGCAGAAACCTGAGTGCAGCTCAGGAGAGAAAAAGAAGGCAAAAACTGTCTGAAGAAGATGCAGAAATCTGAGTGCAGCTCAGGAAAGAAAAGGAAGGCAAAAACTGTGACCCGCGGGTCAGGATTTTTTCAAAAAAATGAAAAGTATCCAAAGCATCTCAAACTCGCGTCATATGATGCCCGAGATCCGAAAGGGCAGAAAAAGTTTGTGAAACCTGTTTCCCTGCTCTAGATTCTGAACAAGCTGCAGAAACCTGAGTGCAGCTCAGGAGAGAAAAAGAAGGCAAAAACTCTGACCCGCGGGTCAGGATTTTTTCAAAAAAATGAAAAGTATCCAAAGCATCTCAAACTCGCGTCATATGATGCCCGAGATCCGAAAGGGCAGAAAAAGTTTGTGAAACCTGTTTCCCTGCTCTAGATTCTGAACAAGCTGCAGAAACCTGAGTGCAGCTCAGGAGAGAAAAAGAAGACAAAAACTGTGACCCGCGGGTCAGGATTTTTTCAAAAAAATGAAAAGTATCCAAAGCGTTTCAAACTCGCGTCATATGATGCCCGAGACCCGAAAGGGCAGAAAAAGTTTGCGGAACCTGTTTCCCTGCTCTAGATTCTGAACAAGCTGCAGAAACCTGAGTGCAGCTCAGGAGAGAAAAAGAAGGCAAAAACTCTGACCCGAAAAAATCTGGTCAGGATTTTTTCAAAAAAATGAAAAGTATCCAAAGCGTTTCAAACTCGCGTAATATGATGCCCGAGATCAGAAAGGGCAGAAAGAATTTGCGGAACCTGTTTCCCTGCTCTAGATTCTGAACAAGCTGCAGAAACCTGAGTGCAGCTCAGGAGAGAAAAAGAAGGCAAAACTGTGACCCGCGGGTCAGGATTTTTTCAAAAAAATGAAATGTATCCAAAGCGTCTCAAACTCGCATCATATGATGCATGAGATCCGAAAGGGCAGAAAAAGTTTGCGGAACCTGTTTCCCTGCTCTAGATTCTGAACAAGCTGCAGAAACCTGAGGGTAGCTCAGGAGAGAAAAAGAAGGCAAAAACTGTGACCAGCGGGTCAGGATTTTTTCAAAAAAATGAAAAGTATCCAAAGCGTCTCAAACTCGCGTCATATGATGCCCGAGATCCGAAAGGGCAGAAAAAGTTTGCGGAACCTGTTTCCCTGCTCTAGATTCTGAACAAGCTGCAGAAACCTGAGTGCAGCTCAGGAGAGAAAAAGAAGGCAAAAACTGTCTGAAGAAGATGCAGAAATCTGAGTGCAGCTCAGGAAAGAAAAGGAAGGCAAAAACTGTGACCCGCGGGTCAGGATTTTTTCAAAAAAATGAAAAGTATCCAAAGCATCTCAAACTCGCGTCATATGATGCCCGAGATCCGAAAGGGCAGAAAAAGTTTGTGAAACCTGTTTCCCTGCTCTAGATTCTGAACAAGCTGCAGAAACCTGAGTGCAGCTCAGGAGAGAAAAAGAAGGCAAAAACTCTGACCCGCGGGTCATGATTTTTTCAAAAAAATGAAAAATATCGAAAGCATCTGAAACTGTCGTCATATGATGCCCGAGATCCGAAACGGCAGAAAAAGTTTAGGGAACCTGTTTCCCTGCTCTAGATTCTGAACAAGCTGCAGAAACCTGAGTGCAGCTCAGGAGAGAAAAAGAAGACAAAAACTGTGACCCGCGGGTCAGGATTTTTCAAAAAAATGAAAAGTATACAAAGCGTCTCAAACTCGCGTCATATGATGCCCGAGATCCGGAAGGGGAGGAAAAGTTTTCGGAACCTGTTTCCCTGCTCTAGATTCTGAACAAGCTGCAGAAACCTGCGTGCAGCTCAGGAGAGAAAAAGAAGGCAAAAACTGTGACCCGCGGGTCAGGATTTTTTCAAAAAAATGAAAAGTATCCAAAGCGTCTCAAACTCGCATCATATGATGCCCGAGATCCGAAAGGGCAGAAAAAGTTTGCGGAACCTGTTTCCCTGCTCTAGATTCTGAACAAGCTGCAGAAACCTGAGTGCAGCTCAGGAGAGAAAAAGAATGCAAAAACTCTGACCCGAAAAACTCTGGTCAGGATTTTTTCAAAAAAATGAAAAGTATCCAAAGCGTTTCAAACTCGCGTAATATGATGCCCGAGATCAGAAAGGGCAGAAAGAATTTGCGGAACCTGTTTCCCTGCTCTAGATTCTGAACAAGCTGCAGAAACCTGAGTGCAGCTCAGGAGAGAAAAAGAAGGCAAAACTGTGACCCGCGGGTCAGGATTTTTTCAAAAAAATGAAATGTATCCAAAGCGTCTCAAACTCGCATCATATGATGCATGAGATCCGAAAGGGCAGAAAAAGTTTGCGGAACCTGTTTCCCTGCTCTAGATTCTGAACAAGCTGCAGAAACCTGAGGGTAGCTCAGGAGAGAAAAAGAAGGCAAAAACTGTGACCAGCGGGTCAGGATTTTTTCAAAAAAATGAAAAGTATCCAAAGCGTCTCAAACTCGCGTCATATGATGCCCGAGATCCGAAAGGGCAGAAAAAGTTTGCGGAACCTGTTTCCCTGCTCTAGATTCTGAACAAGCTGCAGAAACCTGAGTGCAGCTCAGGAGAGAAAAAGAAGGCAAAAACTGTCTGAAGAAGATGCAGAAATCTGAGTGCAGCTCAGGAAAGAAAAGGAAGGCAAAAACTGTGACCCGCGGGTCAGGATTTTTTCAAAAAAATGAAAAGTATCCAAAGCATCTCAAACTCGCGTCATATGATGCCCGAGATCCGAAAGGGCAGAAAAAGTTTGTGAAACCTGTTTCCCTGCTCTAGATTCTGAACAAGCTGCAGAAACCTGAGTGCAGCTCAGGAGAGAAAAAGAAGGCAAAAACTCTGACCCGCGGGTCATGATTTTTTCAAAAAAATGAAAAATATCGAAAGCATCTGAAACTGTCGTCACATGATGCCCGAGATCCGAAACGGCAGAAAAAGTTTAGGGAACCTGTTTCCCTGCTCTAGATTCTGAACAAGCTGCAGAAACCTGAGTGCAGCTCAGGAGAGAAAAAGAAGACAAAAACTGTGACCCGCGGGTCAGGATTTTTCAAAAAAATGAAAAGTATACAAAGTGTCTCAAACTCGCGTCATATGATGCCCGAGATCCGGAAGGGGAGGAAAAGTTTTCGGAACCTGTTTCCCTGCTCTAGATTCTGAACAAGCTGCAGAAACCTGCGTGCAGCTCAGGAGAGAAAAAGAAGGCAAAAACTGTGACCCGCGGGTCAGGATTTTTTCAAAAAAATGAAAAGTATCCAAAGCGTCTCAAACTCGCATCATATGATGCCCGAGATCCGAAAGGGCAGAAAAAGTTTGCGGAACCTGTTTCCCTGCTCTAGATTCTGAACAAGCTGCAGAAACCTGAGTGCAGCTCAGGAGAGAAAAAGAATGCAAAAACTCTGACCCGAAAAACTCTGGTCAGGATTTTTTCAAAAAAATGAAAAGTATCCAAAGCGTTTCAAACTCGCGTAATATGATGCCCGAGATCAGAAAGGGCAGAAAGAATTTGCGGAACCTGTTTCCCTGCTCTAGATTCTGAACAAGCTGCAGAAACCTGAGGGTAGCTCAGGAGAGAAAAAGAAGGCAAAAACTGTGACCCGCGGGTCAGGATTTTTTCAAAAAAATGAAAAGTATCCAAAGCGTTTCAAACTCGCGTCATATGATGGCCGAGATCCGAAACGGCAGAAAAAGTTTAGGGAACCTGTTTCCCTGCTCTAGATTCTGAACAAGCTGCAGAAACCTGAGTGCAGCTCAGGAGAGAAAAAGAAGACAAAAACTGTGACCCGCGGGTCAGGATTTTTTCAAAAAAATGAAAAGTATCCAAAGCGTTTCAAACTCGCGTCATATGATGCCCGAGACCCGAAAGGGCAGAAAAAGTTTGCGGAACCTGTTTCCCTGCTCTAGATTCTGAACAAGCTGCAGAAACCTGAGTGCAGCTCAGGAGAGAAAAAGAAGGCAAAAACTCTGACCCGAAAAACTCTGGTCAGGATTTTTTCAAAAAAATGAAAAGTATCCAAAGCGTTTCAAACTCGCGTAATATGATGCCCGAGATCAGAAAGGGCAGAAAGAATTTGCGGAACCTGTTTCCCTGCTCTAGATTCTGAACAAGCTGCAGAAACCTGAGGGTAGCTCAGGAGAGAAAAAGAAGGCAAAAACTGTGACCCGCGGGTCAGGATTTTTTCAAAAAAATGAAAAGTATCCAAAGCGTCTCAAACTCGCGTCATATGATGCCCGAGATCCGAAAGGGCAGAAAAAGTTTGCGGAACCTGTTTCCCTGCTCTAGATTCTGAACAAGCTGCAGAAACCTGAGTGCAGCTCAGGAGAGAAAAAGAAGGCAAAAACTGTCTGAAGAAGATGCAGAAATCTGAGTGCAGCTCAGGAAAGAAAAGGAAGGCAAAAACTGTGACCCGCGGGTCAGGATTTTTTCAAAAAAATGAAAAGTATCCAAAGCATCTCAAACTCGCGTCATATGATGCCCGAGATCCGAAAGGGCAGAAAAAGTTTGTGAAACCTGTTTCCCTGCTCTAGATTCTGAACAAGCTGCAGAAACATGAGTGCAGCTCAGGAGAGAAAAAGAAGGCAAAAACTCTGACCCGCGGGTCATGATTTTTTCAAAAAAATGAAAAATATCGAAAGCATCTGAAACTGGCGTCATATGATGCCCGAGATCCGAAACGGCAGAAAAAGGTTATGGAACCTGTTTCCCTGCTCTAGATTCTATACAAGCTGCAGAAACCTGAGTGCAGCTCAGGAGAGAAAAAGAAGACAAAAACTGTGACCCGGGGGTCAGGATTTTTCAAAAAAATGAAAAGTATCCAAAGCGTCTCAAACTCGCGTCATATGATGCCCGAGATCCGGAAGGGGAGGAAAAGTTTTCGGAACCTGTTTCCCTGCTCTAGATTCTGAACAAGCTGCAGAAACCTGCGTGCAGCTCAGGAGAGAAAAAGAAGGCAAAAACTGTGACCCGCGGGTCAGGATTTTTTCAAAAAAATGAAAAGTATCCAAAGCGTCTCAAACTCGCATCATATGATGCCCGAGATCCGAAAGGGCAGAAAAAGTTTGCGGAACCTGTTTCCCTGCTCTAGATTCTGAACAAGCTGCAGAAACCTGAGTGCAGCTCAGGAGAGAAAAAGAAGGCAAAAACTCTGACCCGAAAAACTCTGGCCAGGATTTTTTCAAAAAAATGAAAACTATCCAAAGCGTCTCAAACTCGCGTCATATCATGCCCAAGATCAGAAAGGGCAGAAAGAATTTGCGGAACCTGTTTCCCTGCTCTAGATTCTGAACAAGCTGCAGAAACCGGAGTGCAGCTCAGGAGAGAAAAAGAAGGCAAAAACTGTGACCCGCGGGTCAGGATTTTTTCAAAAAAATGTAAAGTATCCAAAGCATCTGAAACTGGCGTCATATCATGGCCGAGATCCGAAACGGCAGAAAAAGTTTAGGGAACCTGTTTCCCTGCTCTAGATTCTGAACAAGCTGCAGAAACCTGAGTGCAGCTCAGGAGAGAAAAAGAAGACAAAAACTGTGACCCGCGGGTCAGGATTTTTTCAAAAAAATGAAAAGTATCCAAAGCGTCTCAAACTCGCATCATATGATGCATGAGATCTGAAAGGGCAGAAAAAGTTTGCGGAACCTGTTTCCCTGCTCTAGATTCTGAACAAGCTGCAGAAAGCTGAGTGTAGCTCAGGAGAGAAAAAGAAGGCAAAAACTGTGACCCGCGGGTCAGGATTTTTTCAAAAAAATGAAAAGTATCCAAAGCATCTCAAACTCGCGTCATATGATGCCCGAGATCCGAAAGGGCAGAAAAAGTTTGCGGAACCTGTTTCCCTGCTCTAGATTCTGAACAAGCTGCAGAAACCTGAGTGCAGCTCAGGAGAGAAAAAGAAGGCAAAAACTGTCTGAAGAAGCTGCAGAAATCTGAGTGCAGCTCAGGAGAGAAAAGGAAGGCAAAAACTGTGACCCGCGGGTCAGGATTTTTTCAAAAAAATGAAAAGTATCCAAAGCGTCTCAAACTCGCGTCATATGATGCCCGAGATCCGAAAGGGCAGAAAAAGTTTGGGGAACCTGTTTCCCTGCTCTAGATTCTGAACAAGCTGCAGAAACCTGAGTGCAGCTCAGGAGATAAAAAGAAGGCAAAAACTGTGACCCGCGGGTCAGGATTTTTTCAAAAAAATGGGAAGTATCCAAAGCGTCTCAAACTTGCGTCATATGATGCCCGAGATCCGAAAGGGCAGAAAAAAATTGCGGAACCTGTTTCCCTGCTCTAGATTCTGAACAAGCTGCAGAAACCTGAGTGCAGCTCAGGAGAGAAAAAGAAGGCAAAAACTGTCTGAAAAAGCTGCAGAAATCTGAGTGCAGCTCAGGAGAGAAAAAGAAGGCAAAAACTGTGACCCGCGGGTCAGGATTTTTTCAAAAAAATGGGAAGTATCCAAAGCGTCTCAAACTCGCATCATATGATGCCCGAGATCCGAAAGGGCAGAAAAAGTTTGCGGAACCTGTTTCCCTGCTCTAGATTCTGAACAAGCTGCAGAAACCTGAGTGTAGCTCAGGAGAGAAAAAGAAGGCAAAAACTGTGACCCGCGGGTCAGGATTTTTTCAAAAAAATGAAAAGTATCCAAAGCGTCTCAAACTCGCGTCATATGATGCCCGAGATCCGAAAGGGCAGAAAAAGTTTGCGGAACCTGTTTCCCTGCTCTAGATTCTGAACAAGCTGCAGAAACCTGAGTGCAGCTCAGGAGAGAAAAAGAAGGCAAAAACTCTGACCCGAAAAACTCTAGTCAGGATTTTTTCAAAAAAATGAAAAGTATCCAAAGCGTTTCAAACTCGCGTCATATGATGCCCGAGATCAGAAAGGGCAGAAAGAATTTGCGGAACCTGTTTCCCTGCTCTAGATTCTGAACAAGCTGCAGAAACCTGAGTGCAGCTCAGGAGAGAAAAAGAAGACAAAAACTGTGACCCGCGGGTCAGGATTTTTTCAAAAAAATGAAAAGTATCCAAAGCGTCTCAAACTCGCATCATATGATCCATGAGATCTGAAAGGGCAGAAAAAGTTTGCAGAACCTGTTTCCCTCCTCTATATTCTGAACAAGCTGCAGAAACCTAAGTGTAGCTCAGGAGAAAAAAAGAAGGCAAAAACTGTGACCCGCGGGTCAAGATTTTTTCAAAAAAATGAAAAGTATCCAAAGCGTCTCAAACTCGCGTCATATGATGCCCGAGATCCGAAAGGGCAGAAAAAGTTTGCGGAACCTGTTTCCCTGCTCTAGATTCTGAACAAGCTGCAGAAACCTGAGTGCAGCTCAGGAGAGAAAAAGAAGGCAAAAACTGTCTGAAGAAGATGCAGAAATCAGAGTGCAGCTCAGGAAAGAAAAGGAAGGCAAAAACTGTGACCCGCGGGTCAGGATTTTTTCAAAAAAATGAAAAGTATCCAAAGCATCTCAAACTCGCGTCATATGATGCCCGAGATCCGAAAGGGCAGAAAAAGTTTGTGAAACCTGTTTCCCTGCTCTAGATTCTGAACAAGCTGCAGAAACCTGAGTGCAGCTCAGGAGAGAAAAAGAAGGCAAAAACTCTGACCCGCGGGTCATGATTTTTTCAAAAAAATGAAAAATATCGAAAGCATCTGAAACTGGCGTCATATGATTCCCGAGATCCGAAACGACAGAAAAAGTTTATGGAACCTGTTTCCCTGCTCTAGATTCTGAACAAGCTGCAGAAACCTGAGTGCAGCTCAGGAGAGAAAAAGAAGGCAAAAACTCTGACCCGAAAAACTCTGGCCAGGATTTTTTCAAAAAAATGAAAAGTATCCAAAGCGTCTCAAACTCGCGTCATATGATGCCCGAGATCAGAAAGGGAGAAAGAATTTGCGGAACCTGTTTCCCTGCTCTAGATTCTGAACAAGCTGCAGAAACCTGAGTGCAGCTCAGGAGAGAAAAAGAAGGCAAAAACTGTGACCCGCGGGTCAGGATTTTTTCAAAAAAATGAAAAGTATCCAAAGCGTCTCAAACTCGCGTCATATGATGCCCGAGATCCAAAAGGGCAGAAAAAGTTTGCGGAACCTGTTTCCCTGCTCTAGATTCTGAACAAGCTGCAGAAACCTGAGTGCAGCTCAGGAGAGAAAAAGAAGGCAAAAACTCTGACCCGAAAAACTCTGGCCAGGATTTTTTCAAAAAAATGAAAAGTATCCAAAGCGTCTCAAACTCGCGTCATATGATGCCCAAGATCAGAAAGGGCAGAAAAAATTTGCGGAACCTGTTTCCCTGCTCTAGATTCTGAACAAGCTGCAGAAACCTGAGTGCAGCTCAGGAGAGAAAAAGAAGGCAAAAACTGTCTGAAGAAGCTGCAGAAATCTGAGTGCAGCTCAGGAGAGAAAAGGAAGGCAAAAACTGTGACCCGCGGGTCAGGATTTTTTCAAAAAAATGAAAAGTATCCAAAGCGTCTCAAACTCGCGTCATATGATGCCCGAGATCCGAAAGGGCAGAAAAAGTTTGGGGAACCTGTTTCCCTGCTCTAGATTCTGAACAAGCTGCAGAAACCTGAGTGCAGCTCAGGAGATAAAAAGAAGGCAAAAACTGTGACCCGCGGGTCAGGATTTTTTCAAAAAAATGGGAAGTATCCAAAGCGTCTCAAACTTGCGTCATATGATGCCCGAGATCCGAAAGGGCAGAAAAAAATTGCGGAACCTGTTTCCCTGCTCTAGATTCTGAACAAGCTGCAGAAACCTGAGTGCAGCTCAGGAGAGAAAAAGAAGGCAAAAACTGTCTGAAAAAGCTGCAGAAATCTGAGTGCAGCTCAGGAGAGAAAAAGAAGGCAAAAACTGTGACCCGCGGGTCAGGATTTTTTCAAAAAAATGGGAAGTATCCAAAGCGTCTCAAACTCGCATCATATGATGCCCGAGATCCGAAAGGGCAGAAAAAGTTTGCGGAACCTGTTTCCCTGCTCTAGATTCTGAACAAGCTGCAGAAACCTGAGTGTAGCTCAGGAGAGAAAAAGAAGGCAAAAACTGTGACCCGCGGGTCAGGATTTTTTCAAAAAAATGAAAAGTATCCAAAGCGTCTCAAACTCGCGTCATATGATGCCCGAGATCCGAAAGGGCAGAAAAAGTTTGCGGAACCTGTTTCCCTGCTCTAGATTCTGAACAAGCTGCAGAAACCTGAGTGCAGCTCAGGAGAGAAAAAGAAGGCAAAAACTCTGACCCGAAAAACTCTAGTCAGGATTTTTTCAAAAAAATGAAAAGTATCCAAAGCGTTTCAAACTCGCGTCATATGATGCCCGAGATCAGAAAGGGCAGAAAGAATTTGCGGAACCTGTTTCCCTGCTCTAGATTCTGAACAAGCTGCAGAAACCTGAGTGCAGCTCAGGAGAGAAAAAGAAGACAAAAACTGTGACCCGCGGGTCAGGATTTTTTCAAAAAAATGAAAAGTATCCAAAGCGTCTCAAACTCGCATCATATGATCCATGAGATCTGAAAGGGCAGAAAAAGTTTGCAGAACCTGTTTCCCTCCTCTAGATTCTGAACAAGCTGCAGAAACCTAAGTGTAGCTCAGGAGAAAAAAAGAAGGCAAAAACTGTGACCCGCGGGTCAAGATTTTTTCAAAAAAATGAAAAGTATCCAAAGCGTCTCAAACTCGCGTCATATGATGCCCGAGATCCGAAAGGGCAGAAAAAGTTTGCGGAACCTGTTTCCCTGCTCTAGATTCTGAACAAGCTGCAGAAACCTGAGTGCAGCTCAGGAGAGAAAAAGAAGGCAAAAACTGTCTGAAGAAGATGCAGAAATCTGAGTGCAGCTCAGGAAAGAAAAGGAAGGCAAAAACTGTGACCCGCGGGTCAGGATTTTTTCAAAAAAATGAAAAGTATCCAAAGCATCTCAAACTCGCGTCATATGATGCCCGAGATCAGAAAGGGAGAAAGAATTTGCGGAACCTGTTTCCCTGCTCTAGATTCTGAACAAGCTGCAGAAACCTGAGTGCAGCTCAGGAGAGAAAAAGAAGGCAAAAACTGTGACCCGCGGGTCAGGATTTTTTCAAAAAAATGAAAAGTATCCAAAGCGTCTCAAACTCGCGTCATATGATGCCCGAGATCCAAAAGGGCAGAAAAAGTTTGCGGAACCTGTTTCCCTGCTCTAGATTCTGAACAAGCTGCAGAAACCTGAGTGCAGCTCAGGAGAGAAAAAGAAGGCAAAAACTCTGACCCGAAAAACTCTGGCCAGGATTTTTTCAAAAAAATGAAAAGTATCCAAAGCGTCTCAAACTCGCGTCATATGATGCCCAAGATCAGAAAGGGCAGAAAAAATTTGCGGAACCTGTTTCCCTGCTCTAGATTCTGAACAAGCTGCAGAAACCTGAGTGCAGTTCAGGAGAGAAAAAGAAGGCAAAAACTGTGACCCGCGGTTCAGGATTTTTTTTAAAAAATGAAAAGTATCCAAAGCGTCTCAAATTCGCGTCATATGATGCCCGAGATCCGAAAGGGCAGAAAAAAATTGCGGAACCTGTTTCCCTGCTCTAGATTCTGAACAAGCTGCAGAAACCTGAGTGCAGCTCAGGAGAGAAAAAGAAGGCAAAAACTGTCTGAAGAAGCTGCAGAAATCTCAGTGCAGCTCAGGAGAGAAAAGGAAGGCAAAAACTGTGACCCGCGGGTCAGGATTTTTTCAAAAAAATGAAAAGTATCCAAAGCGTCTCAAACTCACGTCATATGATGCCCGAGATCCGAAAGGGCAGTAAAAGTTTGTGAAACCTGTTTCCCTGCTCTAGATTCTGAACAAGCTGCAGAAACCTGAGTGCAGCTCAGGAGAGAAAAAGAAGGCAAAAACTGTCTGAAGAAGCTGCAGAAATCTGAGTGCAGCTCAGGAGAGAAAAGGAAGGCAAAAACTGTGACCCGCGGGTCAGGATTTTTTCAAAAAAATTAAAAGTATCCAAAGCGTCTGAAACTGGCGTCATATGATGGCCGAGATCCGAAAGGGCAGAAAAAGTTTACGGAACCTGTTTCCCTGCTCTAGATTCTGAACAAGCTGCAGAAACCTGAGTGCAGCTCAGGAGAGAAAAAGAAGACAGTGTCTCAAACTCGCGTCATATGATGCCCGAGATCCGAAAGGGCAGAAAAAGTATGCGGAACCTGTTTCCCTGCTCTAGATTCTGAACAAGCTGCAGAAACCTGAGTGCAGCTCAGGAGAGAAAAAGAATGCAAAAACTCTCACCCGAAAAACTCTGGTCAGGATTTTTTCAAAAAAATGAAAAGTATCCAAAGCGTTTCAAACTCACATCATATGAAGCCCGGGATCAGAAAGGGCAGAAAGAATTTGCGGAACCTGTTTCCATGCTCTAGATTCTGAACAAGCTGCAGAAACCTGAGTGCAGCTCAGGAGAGAAAAAGAAGGCAAAAACTGTCTGAAGAAGTTGCAGAAATCTGAGTGCAGCTCAGGAGAGAAAAAGAAGGCAAAAACTGTGACCCGCGGGTTAGGATTTTTTCAAAAAAATGAAAAGTATCCAAAGCGTCTCAAACTCGCGTCATATGATGCCCGAGATCCAAAAGGGCAGAAAAAGTTTGCGGAACCTGTTTCCCTGCTCTAGATTCTGAACAAGCTGCAGAAACCTGAGTGCAGCTCAGGAGAGAAAAAGAAGGCAAAAACTCTCTGAAGAAGCTGCAGAAATCTGAGTGCAGCTCAGGAGAGAAAAGGAAGGCAAAAACTGTGACCCGCGGGTCAGGATTTTTTCAAAAAAATGAAAAGTATCCAAACTATCTCAAACTCGCGTCATATGATGCCCGAGATCCGAAAGGGCAGGAAAAGTTTGTGAAACCTGTTTCCCTGCTCTAGATTCTGAACAAGCTGCAGAAACCTGAGGGCAGCTCAGGAGAGAAAAAGAAGACAAAAACTGTGACCACGCGGGTCAGGATTTTTTCAAAAAAATGAAAAGTATCCAAAGCGTCTCAAACTTGCATCATATGATGCATGAGATCCGAAAGGGCAGAAAAAGTTTGCGGAACCTGTTTCCCTGCTCTAGATTCTGAACAAGCTGCAGAAACCTGAGTGCAGCTCAGGAGAGAAAAAGAAGGCAAAAACTGTCTGAAGAAGATGCAGAAATCTGAGTGCAGCTCAGGAAAGAAAAGGAAGGCAAAAACTGTGACCCGCGGGTCAGGATTTTTTCAAAAAAATGAAAAGTATCCAAAGCATCTCAAACTCGCGTCATATGATGCCCGAGATCCGAAAGGGCAGAAAAAGTTTGTGAAACCTGTTTCCCTGCTCTAGATTCTGAACAAGCTGCAGAAACCTGAGTGCAGCTCAGGAGAGAAAAAGAAGACAAAAACTGTGACCCGCGGGTCAGGATTTTTTCAAAAAAATGAAAAGTATCCAAAGCGTCTCAAACTCACGTCATATGATGCCCGAGATCCGAAAGGGCAGTAAAAGTTTGCGGAACCTGTTTCCCTTCTCTAGATTCTGAACAAGCTGCAGAAACCTGCGTGCAGCTCAGGAGAGAAAAAGAAGGCAAAAACTGTGACCCGCGGGTCAGGATTTTTTCAAAAAAATGAAAAGTATCCAAAGCGTCTGAAACTGGCGTCATATGATGGCCGAGATCCGAAAGGGCAGAAAAAGTTTACGGAACCTGTTTCCCTGCTCTAGATTCTGAACAAGCTGCAGAAACCTGAGTGCAGCTCAGGAGAGAAAAAGAAGACAGTGTCTCAAACTCGCGTCATATGATGCCCGAGATCCGAAAGGGCAGAAAAAGTTTGCGGAACCTGTTTCCCTGCTCTAGATTCTGAACAAGCTGCAGAAACCTGAGTGCAGCTCAGGAGAGAAAAAGAATGCAAAAACTCTCACCCGAAAAACTCTGGTCAGGATTTTTTCAAAAAAATGAAAAGTATCCAAAGCGTTTCAAACTCACATCATATGAAGCCCGGGATCAGAAAGGGCAGAAAGAATTTGCGGAACCTGTTTCCATGCTCTAGATTCTGAACAAGCTGCAGAAACCTGAGTGCAGCTCAGGAGAGAAAAAGAAGGCAAAAACTGTCTGAAGAAGCTGCAGAAATCTGAGTGCAGCTCAGGAGAGAAAAAGAAGGCAAAAACTGTGACCCGCGGGTTAGGATTTTTTCAAAAAAATGAAAAGTATCCAAAGCGTCTCAAACTCGCGTCATATGATGCCCGAGATCCGAAAGGGCAGAAAAAGTTTGCGGAACCTGTTTCCCTGCTCTAGATTCTGAACAAGCTGCAGAAACCTGAGTGCAGCTCAGGAGAGAAAAAGAAGGCAAAAACTGTGACCTGCGGGTCAGGATTTTTTCAAAAAAATGGGAAGTATCCAAAGCGTCTCAAACTCGTGTCATATGATGCCCGAGATCCGAAAGGGCAGAAAAAGTTTGTGAAACCTGTTTCCCTGCTCTAGATTCTGAACAAGCTGCAGAAACCTGAGTGCAGCTCAGGAGAGAAAAAGAAGGCAAAAACTCTCTGAAGAAGCTGCAGAAATCTGAGTGCAGCTCAGGAGAGAAAAGGAAGGCAAAAACTGTGACCCGCGGGTCAGGATTTTTTCAAAAAAATGAAAAGTATCCAAAGCATCTCAAACTCGCGTCATATGATGCCCGAGATCCGAAAGGGCAGAAAAAGTTTGTGAAACCTGTTTCCCTGCTCTAGATTCTGAACAAGCTGCAGAAACCTAAGGGCAGCTCAGGAGAGAAAAAGAAGACAAAAACTGTGACCACGCGGGTCAGGATTTTTTCAAAAAAATGAAAAGTATCCAAAGCGTCTCAAACTTGCATCATATGATGCATGAGATCCGAAAGGGCAGAAAAAGTTTGCGGAACCTGTTTCCCTGCTCTAGATTCTGAACAAGCTGCAGAAACCTGAGTGCAGCTCAGGAGAGAAAAAGAAGGCAAAAACTGTCTGAAGAAGCTGCAGAAATCTGAGTGCAGCTCAGGAGAGAAAAGGAAGGCAAAAACTGTGACCCGCGGGTCAGGATTTTTTCAAAAAAATGAAAAGTATCCAAAGCATCTCAAACTCGCGTCATATGATGCCCGAGATCCGAAAGGGCAGAAAAAGTTTGTGAAACCTGTTTCCCTGCTCTAGATTCTGAACAAGCTGCAGAAACCTGAGTGCAGCTCAGGAGAGAAAAAGAAGACAAAAACTGTGACCCGCGGGTCAGGATTTTTTCAAAAAAATGGGAAGTATCCAAAGCGTCTCAAACTCGTGTCATATGATGCCCGAGATCCGAAAGGGCAGAAAAAGTTTGTGAAACCTGTTTCCCTGCTCTAGATTCTGAACAAGCTGCAGAAACCTGAGTGCAGCTCAGGAGAGAAAAAGAAGGCAAAAATTCTCTGAAGAAGCTGCAGAAATCTGAGTGCAGCTCAGGAGAGAAAAGGAAGGCAAAAACTGTGACCCGCGGGTCAGGATTTTTTCAAAAAAATGAAAAGTATCCAAAGCATCTCAAACTCGCGTCATATGATCCCCGAGATCCGAAAGGGCAGAAAAAGTTTGTGAAACCTGTTTCCCTGCTCTAGATTCTGAACAAGCTGCAGAAACCTGAGTGCAGCTCAGGAGAGAAAAAGAAGGCAAAAACTCTGACCCGCGGGTCATGATTTTTTCAAAAAAGTGAAAAATATCGAAAGCATCTGAAACTGGCGTCATATGATTCCCGAGATCCGAAACGACAGAAAAAGTTTATGGAACCTGTTTCCCTGCTCTAGATTCTGAACAAGCTGCAGAAACCTGAGTGCAGCTCAGGAGAGAAAAAGAAGGCAAAAACTGTCTGAAGAAGATGCAGAAATCTGAGTGCAGCTCAGGAAAGAAAAGGAAGGCAAAAACTGTGACCCGCGGGTCAGGATTTTTTCAAAAAAATGAAAAGTATCCAAAGCATCTCAAACTCGCGTCATATGATGCCCGAGATCCGAAAGGGCAGAAAAAGTTTGTGAAACCTGTTTCCCTGCTCTAGATTCTGAACAAGCTGCAGAAACCTGAGTGCAGCTCAGGAGAGAAAAAGAAGGCAAAAACTCTGACCCGCGGGTCATGATTTTTTCAAAAAAATGAAAAATATCGAAAGCATCTGAAACTGGCGTCATATGATTCCCGAGATCCGAAACGACAGAAAAAGTTTATGGAACCTGTTTCCCTGCTCTAGATTCTGAACAAGCTGCAGAAACCTGAGTGCAGCTCAGGAGAGAAAAAGAAGACAAAAACTGTGACCCGCGGGTCAGGATTTTTTCAAAAAAATGAAAAGTATCCAAAGCGTCTCAAACTCGCGTCATATGATGCCCGAGATCCGGAAGAGGAGGAAAAGTTTTTGGAACCTGTTTCCCTGCTCTAGATTCTGAACAAGCTGCAGAAACCTGCATGCAGCTCAGGAGAGAAAAAGAAGGCAAAAACTGTGACCCGCGGGTCAGGATTTTTTCAAAAAAATGAAAAGTATCCAAAGCGTCTCAAACTCGCGTCATATGATGCCCGAGATCCAAAAGGGCAGAAAAATTTTGCGGAACCTGTTTCCCTGCTCTAGATTCTGAACAAGCTGCAGAAACCTGAGTGCAGCTCAGGAGAGAAAAAGAAGGCAAAAACTGTGACCCGCGGGTCAGGATTTTTTCAAAAAAATGGGAAGTATCCAAAGCGTCTCAAATTCGCGTCATATGATGCCCGAGATCCGAAAGGGCAGAAAAAAATTGCGGAACCTGTTTCCCTGCTCTAGATTCTGAACAAGCTGCAGAAACCTGAGTGCAGCTCAGGAGAGAAAAACAAGACAAAAACTGTGACCCGCGGGTCAGGATTTTTTCAAAAAAATGAAAAGTATCCAAAGCGTCTCAAAGTCGCATCATATGATGCATGAGATCCGAAAGGGCAGAAAAAGTTTGCGGAACCTGTTTCCCTGCTCTAGATTCTGAACAAGCTGCAGAAACCTGAGTGCAGCTCAGGAGAGAAAAAGAAGGCAAAAACTGTGACCCGCGGGTCAGGATTTTTTCAAAAAAATGGGAAGTATCCAAAGCATCTCAAATTCGCGTCATATGATGCCCGAGATCCGAAAGGGCAGAAAAAAATTGCGGAACCTGTTTCCCTGCTCTGGATTCTGAACAAGCTGCAGAAACCTGAGTGCAGCTCAGGAGAGAAAAAGAAGGCAAAAACTGTCTGAAGAAGCTGCAGAAATCTGAGTGCAGCTCAGGAGAGAAAAGGAAGGCAAAAACTGTGACCCGCGGGTCAGGATTTTTTCAAAAAAATGAAAAGTATCCAAAGCATCTCAAACTCGCATCATATGATGCCCGAGATCCGAAAGGGCAGAAAAAGTTTGTGAAACCTGTTTCCCTGCTCTAGATTCTGAACAAGCTGCAGAAACCTGAGTGCAGCTCAGGAGAGAAAAAGAAGGCAAAAACTGTCTGAAGAAGCTGCAGAAATCTGAGTGCAGCTCAGGAGAGAAAAAGAAGGCAAAAACTGTGACCCGCGGGTTAGGATTTTTTCAAAAAAATGAAAAGTATCCAAAGCGTCTCAAACTCGCGTCATATGATGCCCGAGATCCGAAAGGGCAGAAAAAGTTTGCGGAACCTGTTTCCCTGCTCTAGATTCTGAACAAGCTGCAGAAACCTGAGTGCAGCTCAGGAGAGAAAAAGAAGGCAAAAACTGTGACCTGCGGGTCAGGATTTTTTCAAAAAAATGGGAAGTATCCAAAGCGTCTCAAACTCGTGTCATATGATGCCCGAGATCCGAAAGGGCAGAAAAAGTTTGTGAAACCTGTTTCCCTGCTCTAGATTCTGAACAAGCTGCAGAAACCTGAGTGCAGCTCAGGAGAGAAAAAGAAGGCAAAAACTCTCTGAAGAAGCTGCAGAAATCTGAGTGCAGCTCAGGAGAGAAAAGGAAGGCAAAAACTGTGACCCGCGGGTCAGGATTTTTTCAAAAAAATGAAAAGTATCCAAAGCATCTCAAACTCGCGTCATATGATGCCCGAGATCCGAAAGGGCAGAAAAAGTTTGTGAAACCTGTTTCCCTGCTCTAGATTCTGAACAAGCTGCAGAAACCTAAGGGCAGCTCAGGAGAGAAAAAGAAGACAAAAACTGTGACCACGCGGGTCAGGATTTTTTCAAAAAAATGAAAAGTATCCAAAGCGTCTCAAACTTGCATCATATGATGCATGAGATCCGAAAGGGCAGAAAAAGTTTGCGGAACCTGTTTCCCTGCTCTAGATTCTGAACAAGCTGCAGAAACCTGAGTGCAGCTCAGGAGAGAAAAAGAAGGCAAAAACTGTCTGAAGAAGCTGCAGAAATCTGAGTGCAGCTCAGGAGAGAAAAGGAAGGCAAAAACTGTGACCCGCGGGTCAGGATTTTTTCAAAAAAATGAAAAGTATCCAAAGCATCTCAAACTCGCGTCATATGATGCCCGAGATCCGAAAGGGCAGAAAAAGTTTGTGAAACCTGTTTCCCTGCTCTAGATTCTGAACAAGCTGCAGAAACCTGAGTGCAGCTCAGGAGAGAAAAAGAAGACAAAAACTGTGACCCGCGGGTCAGGATTTTTTCAAAAAAATGGGAAGTATCCAAAGCGTCTCAAACTCGTGTCATATGATGCCCGAGATCCGAAAGGGCAGAAAAAGTTTGTGAAACCTGTTTCCCTGCTCTAGATTCTGAACAAGCTGCAGAAACCTGAGTGCAGCTCAGGAGAGAAAAAGAAGGCAAAAACTCTCTGAAGAAGCTGCAGAAATCTGAGTGCAGCTCAGGAGAGAAAAGGAAGGCAAAAACTGTGACCCGCGGGTCAGGATTTTTTCAAAAAAATGAAAAGTATCCAAAGCATCTCAAACTCGCGTCATATGATCCCCGAGATCCGAAAGGGCAGAAAAAGTTTGTGAAACCTGTTTCCCTGCTCTAGATTCTGAACAAGCTGCAGAAACCTGAGTGCAGCTCAGGAGAGAAAAAGAAGGCAAAAACTCTGACCCGCGGGTCATGATTTTTTCAAAAAAATGAAAAATATCGAAAGCATCTGAAACTGGCGTCATATGATTCCCGAGATCCGAAACGACAGAAAAAGTTTATGGAACCTGTTTCCCTGCTCTAGATTCTGAACAAGCTGCAGAAACCTGAGTGCAGCTCAGGAGAGAAAAAGAAGGCAAAAACTGTCTGAAGAAGATGCAGAAATCTGAGTGCAGCTCAGGAAAGAAAAGGAAGGCAAAAACTGTGACCCGCGGGTCAGGATTTTTTCAAAAAAATGAAAAGTATCCAAAGCATCTCAAACTCGCGTCATATGATGCCCGAGATCCGAAAGGGCAGAAAAAGTTTGTGAAACCTGTTTCCCTGCTCTAGATTCTGAACAAGCTGCAGAAACCTGAGTGCAGCTCAGGAGAGAAAAAGAAGGCAAAAACTCTGACCCGCGGGTCATGATTTTTTCAAAAAAATGAAAAATATCGAAAGCATCTGAAACTGGCGTCATATGATTCCCGAGATCCGAAACGACAGAAAAAGTTTATGGAACCTGTTTCCCTGCTCTAGATTCTGAACAAGCTGCAGAAACCTGAGTGCAGCTCAGGAGAGAAAAAGAAGACAAAAACTGTGACCCGCGGGTCAGGATTTTTTCAAAAAAATGAAAAGTATCCAAAGCGTCTCAAACTCGCGTCATATGATGCCCGAGATCCGGAAGAGGAGGAAAAGTTTTTGGAACCTGTTTCCCTGCTCTAGATTCTGAACAAGCTGCAGAAACCTGCATGCAGCTCAGGAGAGAAAAAGAAGGCAAAAACTGTGACCCGCGGGTCAGGATTTTTTCAAAAAAATGAAAAGTATCCAAAGCGTCTCAAACTCGCGTCATATGATGCCCGAGATCCAAAAGGGCAGAAAAATTTTGCGGAACCTGTTTCCCTGCTCTAGATTCTGAACAAGCTGCAGAAACCTGAGTGCAGCTCAGGAGAGAAAAAGAAGGCAAAAACTGTGACCCGCGGGTCAGGATTTTTTCAAAAAAATGGGAAGTATCCAAAGCGTCTCAAATTCGCGTCATATGATGCCCGAGATCCGAAAGGGCAGAAAAAAATTGCGGAACCTGTTTCCCTGCTCTAGATTCTGAACAAGCTGCAGAAACCTGAGTGCAGCTCAGGAGAGAAAAACAAGACAAAAACTGTGACCCGCGGGTCAGGATTTTTTCAAAAAAATGAAAAGTATCCAAAGCGTCTCAAAGTCGCATCATATGATGCATGAGATCCGAAAGGGCAGAAAAAGTTTGCGGAACCTGTTTCCCTGCTCTAGATTCTGAACAAGCTGCAGAAACCTGAGTGCAGCTCAGGAGAGAAAAAGAAGGCAAAAACTGTGACCCGCGGGTCAGGATTTTTTCAAAAAAATGGGAAGTATCCAAAGCATCTCAAATTCGCGTCATATGATGCCCGAGATCCGAAAGGGCAGAAAAAAATTGCGGAACCTGTTTCCCTGCTCTGGATTCTGAACAAGCTGCAGAAACCTGAGTGCAGCTCAGGAGAGAAAAAGAAGGCAAAAACTGTCTGAAGAAGCTGCAGAAATCTGAGTGCAGCTCAGGAGAGAAAAGGAAGGCAAAAACTGTGACCCGCGGGTCAGGATTTTTTCAAAAAAATGAAAAGTATCCAAAGCATCTCAAACTCGCATCATATGATGCCCGAGATCCGAAAGGGCAGAAAAAGTTTGTGAAACCTGTTTCCCTGCTCTAGATTCTGAACAAGCTGCAGAAACCTGAGTGCAGCTCAGGAGAGAAAAAGAAGACAAAAACTGTGACCCGCGGGTCAGGATTTTTTCAAAAAAATGGGAAGTATCCAAAGCGTCTCAAACTCGTGTCATATGATGCCCGAGATCCGAAAGGGCAGAAAAAGTTTGTGAAACCTGTTTCCCTGCTCTAGATTCTGAACAAGCTGCAGAAACCTGAGTGCAGCTCAGGAGAGAAAAAGAAGGCAAAAACTCTCTGAAGAAGCTGCAGAAATCTGAGTGCAGCTCAGGAGAGAAAAGGAAGGCAAAAACTGTGACCCGCGGGTCAGGATTTTTTCAAAAAAATGAAAAGTATCCAAAGCATCTCAAACTCGCGTCATATGATCCCCGAGATCCGAAAGGGCAGAAAAAGTTTGTGAAACCTGTTTCCCTGCTCTAGATTCTGAACAAGCTGCAGAAACCTGAGTGCAGCTCAGGAGAGAAAAAGAAGACAAAAACTGTGACCCCGCGGGTCAGGATTTTTTCAAAAAAATGAAAAGTATCCAAAGCGTCTCAAACTTGCATCATATGATGCATGAGATCCGAAAGGGCAGAAAAAGTTTGCGGAACCTGTTTCCCTGCTCTAGATTCTGAACAAGCTGCAGAAACCTGAGTGCAGCTCAGGAGAGAAAAAGAAGGCAAAAACTGTCTGAAGAAGATGCAGAAATCTGAGTGCAGCTCAGGAAAGAAAAGGAAGGCAAAAACTGTGACCCCGCGGGTCAGGATTTTTTCAAAAAAATGAAAAGTATCCAAAGCATCTCAAACTCGCGTCATATGATGCCCGAGATCCGAAAGGGCAGAAAAAGTTTGTGAAACCTGTTTCCCTGCTCTAGATTCTGAACAAGCTGCAGAAACCTGAGTGCAGCTCAGGAGAGAAAAAGAAGGCAAAAACTCTGACCCACGGGTCATGATTTTTTCAAAAAAATGAAAAATATCGAAAGCATCTGAAACTGGCGTCATATGATTCCCGAGATCCGAAACGACAGAAAAAGTTTATGGAACCTGTTTCCCTGCTCTAGATACTGAACAAGCTGCAGAAACCTGAGTGCAGCTCAGGAGAGAAAAAGAAGGCAAAAACTCTGACCCGAAAAACTCTGGCCAGGATTTTTTCAAAAAAATGAAAAGTATCCAAAGCGTCTCAAACTCGCGTCATATGATGCCCAAGATCAGAAAGGGCAGAAAGAATTTGCGGAACCTGTTTCCCTGCTCTAGATTCTGAACAAGCTGCAGAAACCTGAGTGCAGCTCAGGAGAGAAAAAGAAGGCAAAAACTGTCTGAAGAAGCTGCAGAAATCTGAGTGCAGCTCAGGAGAGAAAAGGAAGGCAAAAACTGTGACCCGCGGGTCAGGATTTTTTCAAAAAAATGAAAAGTATCCAAAGCATCTCAAACTCGCATCATATGATGCCCGAGATCCGAAAGGGCAGAAAAAGTTTGTGAAACCTGTTTCCCTGCTCTAGATTCTGAACAAGCTGCAGAAACCTGAGTGCAGCTCAGGAGAGAAAAAGAAGACAAAAACTGTGACCCGCGGGTCAGGATTTTTTCAAAAAAATGGGAAGTATCCAAAGCGTCTCAAACTCGTGTCATATGATGCCCGAGATCCGAAAGGGCAGAAAAAGTTTGTGAAACCTGTTTCCCTGCTCTAGATTCTGAACAAGCTGCAGAAACCTGAGTGCAGCTCAGGAGAGAAAAAGAAGGCAAAAACTCTCTGAAGAAGCTGCAGAAATCTGAGTGCAGCTCAGGAGAGAAAAGGAAGGCAAAAACTGTGACCCGCGGGTCAGGATTTTTTCAAAAAAATGAAAAGTATCCAAAGCATCTCAAACTCGCGTCATATGATCCCCGAGATCCGAAAGGGCAGAAAAAGTTTGTGAAACCTGTTTCCCTGCTCTAGATTCTGAACAAGCTGCAGAAACCTGAGTGCAGCTCAGGAGAGAAAAAGAAGACAAAAACTGTGACCCCGCGGGTCAGGATTTTTTCAAAAAAATGAAAAGTATCCAAAGCGTCTCAAACTTGCATCATATGATGCATGAGATCCGAAAGGGCAGAAAAAGTTTGCGGAACCTGTTTCCCTGCTCTAGATTCTGAACAAGCTGCAGAAACCTGAGTGCAGCTCAGGAGAGAAAAAGAAGGCAAAAACTGTCTGAAGAAGATGCAGAAATCTGAGTGCAGCTCAGGAAAGAAAAGGAAGGCAAAAACTGTGACCCCGCGGGTCAGGATTTTTTCAAAAAAATGAAAAGTATCCAAAGCATCTCAAACTCGCGTCATATGATGCCCGAGATCCGAAAGGGCAGAAAAAGTTTGTGAAACCTGTTTCCCTGCTCTAGATTCTGAACAAGCTGCAGAAACCTGAGTGCAGCTCAGGAGAGAAAAAGAAGGCAAAAACTCTGACCCACGGGTCATGATTTTTTCAAAAAAATGAAAAATATCGAAAGCATCTGAAACTGGCGTCATATGATTCCCGAGATCCGAAACGACAGAAAAAGTTTATGGAACCTGTTTCCCTGCTCTAGATACTGAACAAGCTGCAGAAACCTGAGTGCAGCTCAGGAGAGAAAAAGAAGGCAAAAACTCTGACCCGAAAAACTCTGGCCAGGATTTTTTCAAAAAAATGAAAAGTATCCAAAGCGTCTCAAACTCGCGTCATATGATGCCCAAGATCAGAAAGGGCAGAAAGAATTTGCGGAACCTGTTTCCCTGCTCTAGATTCTGAACAAGCTGCAGAAACCTGAGTGCAGCTCAGGAGAGAAAAAGAAGGCGAAAACTGTGACCCGCGGGTCAGGATTTTTTCAAAAAAATGAAAAGTATCCAAAGCGTCTCAAACTCGCGTCATATGATGCCCGAGATCCAAAAGGGTAGAAAAATTTTGCGGAACCTGTTTCCCTGCTCTAGATTCTGAACAAGCTGCAGAAACCTGAGTGCAGCTCAGGAGAGAAAAAGAAGGCAAAAACTGTGACCCGCGGGTCAGGATTTTTTCAAAAAAATGGGAAGTATCCAAAGCATCTCAAATTCGCGTCATATGATGCCCGAGATCCGAAAGGGCAGAAAAAAATTGCGGAACCTGTTTCCCTGCTCTAGATTCTGAACAAGCTGCAGAAACCTGAGTGCAGCTCAGGAGAGAAAAAGAAGGCAAAAACTGTCTGAAGAAGCTGCAGAAATCTGAGTGCAGCTCAGGAGAGAAAAGGAAGGCAAAAACTGTGACCCGCGGGTCAGGATTTTTTCAAAAAAATGAAAAGTATCCAAAGCATCTCAAACTCGCATCATATGATGCCCGAGATCCGAAAGGGCAGAAAAAGTTTGTGAAACCTGTTTCCCTGCTCTAGATTCTGAACAAGCTGCAGAAACCTGAGTGCAGCTCAGGAGAGAAAAAGAAGACAAAAACTGTGACCCGCGGGTCAGGATTTTTTCAAAAAAATGGGAAGTATCCAAAGCGTCTCAAACTCGTGTCATATGATGCCCGAGATCCGAAAGGGCAGAAAAAGTTTGTGAAACCTGTTTCCCTGCTCTAGATTCTGAACAAGCTGCAGAAACCTGAGTGCAGCTCAGGAGAGAAAAAGAAGGCAAAAACTCTCTGAAGAAGCTGCAGAAATCTGAGTGCAGCTCAGGAGAGAAAAGGAAGGCAAAAACTGTGACCCGCGGGTCAGGATTTTTTCAAAAAAATGAAAAGTATCCAAAGCATCTCAAACTCGCGTCATATGATGCCCGAGATCCGAAAGGGCAGAAAAAGTTTGTGAAACCTGTTTCCCTGTTCTAGATTCTGAACAAGCTGCAGAAACCTGAGTGCAGCTCAGGAGAGAAAAAGAAGACAAAAACTGTGACCCCGCGGGTCAGGATTTTTTCAAAAAAATGAAAAGTATCCAAAGCGTCTCAAACTTGCATCATATGATGCATGAGATCCGAAAGGGCAGAAAAAGTTTGCGGAACCTGTTTCCCTGCTCTAGATTCTGAACAAGCTGCAGAAACCTGAGTGCAGCTCAGGAGAGAAAAAGAAGGCAAAAACTGTCTGAAGAAGCTGCAGAAATCTGAGTGCAGCTCAGGAGAGAAAAGGAAGGCAAAAACTGTGACCCGCGGGTCAGGATTTTTTCAAAAAAATGAAAAGTATCCAAAGCATCTCAAACTCGCATCATATGATGCCCGAGATCCGAAAGGGCAGAAAAAGTTTGTGAAACCTGTTTCCCTGCTCTAGATTCTGAACAAGCTGCAGAAACCTGAGTGCAGCTCAGGAGAGAAAAAGAAGACAAAAACTGTGACCCGCGGGTCAGGATTTTTTCAAAAAAATGAAAAGTATCCAAAGCGTCTCAAACTCTCGTCATATGATGCCCGAGATCCGAAAGGGCAGTAAAAGTTTGCGGAACCTGTTTCCCTTCTCTAGATTCTGAACAAGCTGCAGAAACCTGCGTGCAGCTCAGGAGAGAAAAAGAAGGCAAAAACTGTGACCCGCGGGTCAGGATTTTTTCAAAAAAATGAAAAGTATCCAAAGCATCTGAAACTGGCGTCATATCATGGCCGAGATCCGAAACGGCAGAAAAAGTTTAGGGAACCTGTTTCCCTGCTCTAGATTCTGAACAAGCTGCAGAAACCTGAGTGCAGCTCAGGAGAGAAAAAGAAGACAAAAACTGTGACCCGCGGGTCAGGATTTTTTCAAAAAAATGAAAAGTATCCA
Source organism: Rhineura floridana (assembly GCF_030035675.1). Lineage (NCBI taxonomy): Eukaryota > Metazoa > Chordata > Lepidosauria > Squamata > Rhineuridae > Rhineura > Rhineura floridana. The sequence continues at coordinate 369,659 of NW_026902529.1, read as the reverse complement.
AAGCGTCTCAAACTCGCATCATATGATGCATGAGATCTGAAAGGGCAGAAAAAGTTTGCGGAACCTGTTTCCCTGCTCTAGATTCTGAACAAGCTGCAGAAACCTGAGTGTAGCTCAGGAGAGAAAAAGAAGGCAAAAACTGTGACCCGCGGGTCAGGATTTTTTCAAAAAAATGAAAAGTATCCAAAGCATCTCAAACTCGCGTCATATGATGCCCGAGATCCGAAAGGGCAGAAAAAGTTTGCGGAACCTGTTTCCCTGCTCTAGATTCTGAACAAGCTGCAGAAACCTGAGTGCAGCTCAGGAGAGAAAAAGAAGGCAAAAACTCTGACCCGAAAAACTCTAGTCAGGATTTTTTCAAAAAAATGAAAAGTATCCAAAGCGTTTCAAACTCGCGTCATATGATGCCCGAGATCAGAAAGGGAGAAAGAATTTGCGGAACCTGTTTCCCTGCTCTAGATTCTGAACAAGCTGCAGAAACCTGAGTGCAGCTCAGGAGAGAAAAAGAAGGCAAAAACTCTGACCCGAAAAACTCTAGTCAGGATTTTTTCAAAAAAATGAAAAGTATCCAAAGCGTTTCAAACTCGCGTCATATGATGCCCGAGATCAGAAAGGGCAGAAAGAATTTGCGGAACCTGTTTCCCTGCTCTATATTCTGAACAAGCTGCAGAAACCTGAGTGCAGCTCAGGAGAGAAAAAGAAGGCAAAAACTGTGACCCGTGGGGTCAGGATTTTTTCAAAAAAATGGGAAGTATCCAAAGCATCTCAAACTCGCATCATATGATGCCCGAGACCCGAAAGGGCAGAAAAAGTTTGGGGAACCTGTTTCCCTGCTCTAGATTCTGAAAAAGCTGCAGAAACCTGAGTGCAGCTCAGGAGAGAAAAAGAAGGCAAAAACTGTCTGAAGAAGCTGCAGAAATCTGAGTGCAGCTCAGGAGAGAAAAGGAAGGCAAAAACTGTGACCCGCGGGTCAGGATTTTTTCAAAAAAATGAAAAGTATCCAAAGCGTCTCAAACTCGCGTCATATGATGCCCGAGATCCGAAAGGGCAGAAAAAGTTTGGGGAACCTGTTTCCCTGCTCTAGATTCTGAACAAGCTGCAGAAACCTGAGTGCAGCTCAGGAGATAAAAAGAAGGCAAAAACTGTGACCCGCGGGTCAGGATTTTTTCAAAAAAATGGGAAGTATCCAAAGCGTCTCAAACTTGCGTCATATGATGCCCGAGATCCGAAAGGGCAGAAAAAAATTGCGGAACCTGTTTCCCTGCTCTAGATTCTGAACAAGCTGCAGAAACCTGAGTGCAGCTCAGGAGAGAAAAAGAAGGCAAAAACTGTCTGAAAAAGCTGCAGAAATCTGAGTGCAGCTCAGGAGAGAAAAAGAAGGCAAAAACTGTGACCCGCGGGTCAGGATTTTTTCAAAAAAATGGGAAGTATCCAAAGCATCTCAAACTCGCGTCATATGATGCCCGAGATCCGAAAGGGCAGAAAAAAATTGCGGAACCTGTTTCCCTGCTCTAGATTCTGAACAAGCTGCAGAAACCTGAGTGCAGCTCAGGAGAGAAAAAGAAGGCAAAAACTGTGACCCGCGGGTCAGGATTTTTTCAAAAAAATGAAAAGTATCCAAAGCGTCTCAAACTCGCATCATATGATGCATGAGATCCGAAAGGGCAGAAAAAGTTTGCGGAACCTGTTTCCCTGCTCTAGATTCTGAACAAGCTGCAGAAACCTGAGTGTAGCTCAGGAGAGAAAAAGAAGGCAAAAACTGTGACCCGCGGGTCAGGATTTTTTCAAAAAAATGAAAAGTATCCAAAGCGTCTCAAACTCGCGTCATATGATGCCCGAGATCCGAAAGGGCAGAAAAAGTTTGCGGAACCTGTTTCCCTGCTCTAGATTCTGAACAAGCTGCAGAAACCTGAGTGCAGCTCAGGAGAGAAAAAGAAGGCAAAAACTCTGACCCGAAAAACTCTAGTCAGGATTTTTTCAAAAAAATGAAAAGTATCCAAAGCGTTTCAAACTCGCGTCATATGATGCCCGAGATCAGAAAGGGCAGAAAGAATTTGCGGAACCTGTTTCCCTGCTCTAGATTCTGAACAAGCTGCAGAAACCTGAGTGCAGCTCAGGAGAGAAAAAGAAGACAAAAACTGTGACCCGCGGGTCAGGATTTTTTCAAAAAAATGAAAAGTATCCAAAGCGTCTCAAACTCGCATCATATGATCCATGAGATCTGAAAGGGCAGAAAAAGTTTGCAGAACCTGTTTCCCTCCTCTAGATTCTGAACAAGCTGCAGAAACCTAAGTGTAGCTCAGGAGAAAAAAAGAAGGCAAAAACTGTGACCCGCGGGTCAAGATTTTTTCAAAAAAATGAAAAGTATCCAAAGCGTCTCAAACTCGCGTCATATGATGCCCGAGATCCGAAAGGGCAGAAAAAGTTTGCGGAACCTGTTTCCCTGCTCTAGATTCTGAACAAGCTGCAGAAACCTGAGTGCAGCTCAGGAGAGAAAAAGAAGGCAAAAACTGTCTGAAGAAGATGCAGAAATCTGAGTGCAGCTCAGGAAAGAAAAGGAAGGCAAAAACTGTGACCCGCGGGTCAGGATTTTTTCAAAAAAATGAAAAGTATCCAAAGCATCTCAAACTCGCGTCATATGATGCCCGAGATCCGAAAGGGCAGAAAAAGTTTGTGAAACCTGTTTCCCTGCTCTAGATTCTGAACAAGCTGCAGAAACCTGAGTGCAGCTCAGGAGAGAAAAAGAAGGCAAAAACTCTGACCCGCGGGTCATGATTTTTTCAAAAAAATGAAAAATATCGAAAGCATCTGAAACTGGCGTCATATGATTCCCGAGATCCGAAACGACAGAAAAAGTTTATGGAACCTGTTTCCCTGCTCTAGATTCTGAACAAGCTGCAGAAACCTGCGTGCAGCTCAGCAGAGAAAAAGAAGGCAAAAACTGTGACCCGCGGGTCAGGATTTTTTCAAAAAAATGAAAAGTATCCAAAGCGTCTCAAACTCGCATCATATGATGCCCGAGATCCGAAAGGGCAGAAAAAGTTTGCGGAACCTGTTTCCCTGCTGTAGATTCTGAACAAGCTGCAGAAACCTGAGTGCAGCTCAGGAGAGAAAAAGAAGGCAAAAACTCTGACCCGAAAAACTCTGGCCAGGATTTTTTCAAAAAAATGAAAAGTATCCAAAGCGTCTCAAACTCGCGTCATATGATGCCCGAGATCAGAAAGGGAGAAAGAATTTGCGGAACCTGTTTCCCTGCTCTAGATTCTGAACAAGCTGCAGAAACCTGAGTGCAGCTCAGGAGAGAAAAAGAAGGCAAAAACTGTGACCCGCGGGTCAGGATTTTTTCAAAAAAATGAAAAGTATCCAAAGCGTCTCAAACTCGCGTCATATGATGCCCGAGATCCAAAAGGGCAGAAAAAGTTTGCGGAACCTGTTTCCCTGCTCTAGATTCTGAACAAGCTGCAGAAACCTGAGTGCAGCTCAGGAGAGAAAAAGAAGGCAAAAACTCTGACCCGAAAAACTCTGGCCAGGATTTTTTCAAAAAAATGAAAAGTATCCAAAGCGTCTCAAACTCGCGTCATATGATGCCCAAGATCAGAAAGGGCAGAAAAAATTTGCGGAACCTGTTTCCCTGCTCTAGATTCTGAACAAGCTGCAGAAACCTGAGTGCAGCTCAGGAGAGAAAAAGAAGGCAAAAACTGTGACCCGCGGTTCAGGATTTTTTTTAAAAAATGAAAAGTATCCAAAGCGTCTCAAATTCGCGTCATATGATGCCCGAGATCCGAAAGGGCAGAAAAAAATTGCGGAACCTGTTTCCCTGCTCTAGATTCTGAACAAGCTGCAGAAACCTGAGTGCAGCTCAGGAGAGAAAAAGAAGGCAAAAACTGTCTGAAGAAGCTGCAGAAATCTGAGTGCAGCTCAGGAGAGAAAAGGAAGGCAAAAACTGTGACCCGCGGGTCAGGATTTTTTCAAAAAAATGAAAAGTATCCAAAGCGTCTCAAACTCACGTCATATGATGCCCGAGATCCGAAAGGGCAGTAAAAGTTTGTGAAACCTGTTTCCCTGCTCTAGATTCTGAACAAGCTGCAGAAACCTGAGTGCAGCTCAGGAGAGAAAAAGAAGGCAAAAACTGTCTGAAGAAGCTGCAGAAATCTGAGTGCAGCTCAGGAGAGAAAAGGAAGGCAAAAACTGTGACCCGCGGGTCAGGATTTTTTCAAAAAAATTAAAAGTATCCAAAGCGTCTGAAACTGGCGTCATATGATGGCCGAGATCCGAAAGGGCAGAAAAAGTTTACGGAACCTGTTTCCCTGCTCTAGATTCTGAACAAGCTGCAGAAACCTGAGTGCAGCTCAGGAGAGAAAAAGAAGACAGTGTCTCAAACTCGCGTCATATGATGCCCGAGATCCGAAAGGGCAGAAAAAGTATGCGGAACCTGTTTCCCTGCTCTAGATTCTGAACAAGCTGCAGAAACCTGAGTGCAGCTCAGGAGAGAAAAAGAATGCAAAAACTCTCACCCGAAAAACTCTGGTCAGGATTTTTTCAAAAAAATGAAAAGTATCCAAAGCGTTTCAAACTCACATCATATGAAGCCCGGGATCAGAAAGGGCAGAAAGAATTTGCGGAACCTGTTTCCATGCTCTAGATTCTGAACAAGCTGCAGAAACCTGAGTGCAGCTCAGGAGAGAAAAAGAAGGCAAAAACTGTGACCCGCGGGTTAGGATTTTTTCAAAAAAATGAAAAGTATCCAAAGCGTCTCAAACTCGCGTCATATGATGCCCGAGATCCAAAAGGGCAGAAAAAGTTTGCGGAACCTGTTTCCCTGCTCTAGATTCTGAACAAGCTGCAGAAACCTGAGTGCAGCTCAGGAGAGAAAAAGAAGGCAAAAACTCTCTGAAGAAGCTGCAGAAATCTGAGTGCAGCTCAGGAGAGAAAAGGAAGGCAAAAACTGTGACCCGCGGGTCAGGATTTTTTCAAAAAAATGAAAAGTATCCAAACTATCTCAAACTCGCGTCATATGATGCCCGAGATCCGAAAGGGCAGAAAAAGTTTGTGAAACCTGTTTCCCTGCTCTAGATTCTGAACAAGCTGCAGAAACCTGAGGGCAGCTCAGGAGAGAAAAAGAAGACAAAAACTGTGACCACGCGGGTCAGGATTTTTTCAAAAAAATGAAAAGTATCCAAAGCGTCTCAAACTTGCATCATATGATGCATGAGATCCGAAAGGGCAGAAAAAGTTTGCGGAACCTGTTTCCCTGCTCTAGATTCTGAACAAGCTGCAGAAACCTGAGTGCAGCTCAGGAGAGAAAAAGAAGGCAAAAACTGTCTGAAGAAGATGCAGAAATCTGAGTGCAGCTCAGGAAAGAAAAGGAAGGCAAAAACTGTGACCCGCGGGTCAGGATTTTTTCAAAAAAATGAAAAGTATCCAAAGCATCTCAAACTCGCGTCATATGATGCCCGAGATCCGAAAGGGCAGAAAAAGTTTGTGAAACCTGTTTCCCTGCTCTAGATTCTGAACAAGCTGCAGAAACCTGAGTGCAGCTCAGGAGAGAAAAAGAAGGCAAAAACTCTGACCCGCGGGTCATGATTTTTTCAAAAAAATGAAAAATATCGAAAGCATCTGAAACTGGCGTCATATGATTCCCGAGATCCGAAACGACAGAAAAAGTTTATGGAACCTGTTTCCCTGCTCTAGATTCTGAACAAGCTGCAGAAACCTGAGTGCAGCTCAGGAGAGAAAAAGAAGGCAAAAACTGTCTGAAGAAGCTGCAGAAATCTGAGTGCAGCTCAGGAGAGAAAAGGAAGGCAAAAACTGTGACCCGCGGGTCAGGATTTTTTCAAAAAAATGAAAAGTATCCAAAGCATCTCAAACTCGCATCATATGATGCCCGAGATCCGAAAGGGCAGAAAAAGTTTGTGAAACCTGTTTCCCTGCTCTAGATTCTGAACAAGCTGCAGAAACCTGAGTGCAGCTCAGGAGAGAAAAAGAAGACAAAAACTGTGACCCGCGGGTCAGGATTTTTTCAAAAAAATGAAAAGTATCCAAAGCGTCTCAAACTCACGTCATATGATGCCCGAGATCCGAAAGGGCAGTAAAAGTTTGCGGAACCTGTTTCCCTTCTCTAGATTCTGAACAAGCTGCAGAAACCTGCGTGCAGCTCAGGAGAGAAAAAGAAGGCAAAAACTGTGACCCGCGGGTCAGGATTTTTTCAAAAAAATGAAAAGTATCCAAAGCGTCTGAAACTGGCGTCATATGATGGCCGAGATCCGAAAGGGCACAAAAAGTTTACGGAACCTGTTTCCCTGCTCTAGATTCTGAACAAGCTGCAGAAACCTGAGTGCAGCTCAGGAGAGAAAAAGAAGGCAAAAACTCTCTGAAGAAGCTGCAGAAATCTGAGTGCAGCTCAGGAGAGAAAAGGAAGGCAAAAACTGTGACCCGCGGGTCAGGATTTTTTCAAAAAAATGAAAAGTATCCAAAGCATCTCAAACTCGCGTCATATGATGCCCGAGATCCGAAAGGGCAGAAAAAGTTTGTGAAACCTGTTTCCCTGCTCTAGATTCTGAACAAGCTGCAGAAACCTGAGTGCAGCTCAGGAGAGAAAAAGAAGGCAAAAACTGTCTGAAGAAGCTGCAGAAATCTGAGTGCAGCTCAGGAGAGAAAAGGAAGGCAAAAACTGTGACCCGCGGGTCAGGATTTTTTCAAAAAAATGAAAAGTATCCAAAGCATCTCAAACTCGCATCATATGATGCCCGAGATCCGAAAGGGCAGAAAAAGTTTGTGAAACCTGTTTCCCTGCTCTAGATTCTGAACAAGCTGCAGAAACCTGAGTGCAGCTCAGGAGAGAAAAAGAAGACAAAAACTGTGACCCGCGGGTCAGGATTTTTTCAAAAAAATGAAAAGTATCCAAAGCGTCTCAAACTCACGTCATATGATGCCCGAGATCCGAAAGGGCAGTAAAAGTTTGCGGAACCTGTTTCCCTTCTCTAGATTCTGAACAAGCTGCAGAAACCTGCGTGCAGCTCAGGAGAGAAAAAGAAGGCAAAAACTGTGACCCGCGGGTCAGGATTTTTTCAAAAAAATGAAAAGTATCCAAAGCGTCTGAAACTGGCGTCATATGATGGCCGAGATCCGAAAGGGCAGAAAAAGTTTACGGAACCTGTTTCCCTGCTCTAGATTCTGAACAAGCTGCAGAAACCTGAGTGCAGCTCAGGAGAGAAAAAGAAGACAGTGTCTCAAACTCGCGTCATATGATGCCCGAGATCCGAAAGGGCAGAAAAAGTTTGCGGAACCTGTTTCCCTGCTCTAGATTCTGAACAAGCTGCAGAAACCTGAGTGCAGCTCAGGAGAGAAAAAGAATGCAAAAACTCTCACCCGAAAAACTCTGGTCAGGATTTTTTCAAAAAAATGAAAAGTATCCAAAGCGTTTCAAACTCACATCATATGAAGCCCGGGATCAGAAAGGGCAGAAAGAATTTGCGGAACCTGTTTCCCTGCTCTAGATTCTGAACAAGCTGCAGAAACCTGAGTGCAGCTCAGGAGAGAAAAAGAAGGCAAAAACTGTCTGAAGAAGCTGCAGAAATCTGAGTGCAGCTCAGGAGAGAAAAAGAAGGCAAAAACTGTGACCCGCGGGTTAGGATTTTTTCAAAAAAATGAAAAGTATCCAAAGCGTCTCAAACTCGCGTCATATGATGCCCGAGATCCGAAAGGGCAGAAAAAGTTTGCGGAACCTGTTTCCCTGCTCTAGATTCTGAACAAGCTGCAGAAACCTGAGTGCAGCTCAGGAGAGAAAAAGAAGGCAAAAACTGTGACCTGCGGGTCAGGATTTTTTCAAAAAAATGGGAAGTATCCAAAGCGTCTCAAACTCGTGTCATATGATGCCCGAGATCCGAAAGGGCAGAAAAAGTTTGTGAAACCTGTTTCCCTGCTCTAGATTCTGAACAAGCTGCAGAAACCTGAGTGCAGCTCAGGAGAGAAAAAGAAGGCAAAAACTCTCTGAAGAAGCTGCAGAAATCTGAGTGCAGCTCAGGAGAGAAAAGGAAGGCAAAAACTGTGACCCGCGGGTCAGGATTTTTTCAAAAAAATGAAAAGTATCCAAAGCATCTCAAACTCGCGTCATATGATGCCCGAGATCCGAAAGGGCAGAAAAATTTGTGAAACCTGTTTCCCTGCTCTAGATTCTGAACAAGCTGCAGAAACCTGAGGGCAGCTCAGGAGAGAAAAAGAAGACAAAAACTGTGACCACGCGGGTCAGGATTTTTTCAAAAAAATGAAAAGTATCCAAAGCGTCTCAAACTTGCATCATATGATGCATGAGATCCGAAAGGGCAGAAAAAGTTTGCGGAACCTGTTTCCCTGCTCTAGATTCTGAACAAGCTGCAGAAACCTGAGTGCAGCTCAGGAGAGAAAAAGAAGGCAAAAACTGTCTGAAGAAGATGCAGAAATCTGAGTGCAGCTCAGGAAAGAAAAGGAAGGCAAAAACTGTGACCCGCGGGTCAGGATTTTTTCAAAAAAATGAAAAGTATCCAAAGCATCTCAAACTCGCGTCATATGATGCCCGAGATCCGAAAGGGCAGAAAAAGTTTGTGAAACCTGTTTCCCTGCTCTAGATTCTGAACAAGCTGCAGAAACCTGAGTGCAGCTCAGGAGAGAAAAAGAAGGCAAAAACTCTGACCCGCGGGTCAGGATTTTTTCAAAAAAATGAAAAGTATCCAAAGCGTCTCAAACTCGCGTCATATGATGCCCGAGATCCGGAAGAGGAGGAAAAGTTTTTGGAACCTGTTTCCCTGCTCTAGATTCTGAACAAGCTGCAGAAACCTGCATGCAGCTCAGGAGAGAAAAAGAAGGCAAAAACTGTGACCCGCGGGTCAGGATTTTTTCAAAAAAATGAAAAGTATCCAAAGCGTCTCAAACTCGCGTCATATGATGCCCGAGATCCAAAAGGGCAGAAAAATTTTGCGGAACCTGTTTCCCTGCTCTAGATTCTGAACAAGCTGCAGAAACCTGAGTGCAGCTCAGGAGAGAAAAAGAAGGCAAAAACTGTGACCCGCGGGTCAGGATTTTTTCAAAAAAATGGGAAGTATCCAAAGCGTCTCAAATTCGCGTCATATGATGCCCGAGATCCGAAAGGGCAGAAAAAAATTGCGGAACCTGTTTCCCTGCTCTAGATTCTGAACAAGCTGCAGAAACCTGAGTGCAGCTCAGGAGAGAAAAACAAGACAAAAACTGTGACCCGCGGGTCAGGATTTTTTCAAAAAAATGAAAAGTATCCAAAGCGTCTCAAAGTCGCATCATATGATGCATGAGATCCGAAAGGGCAGAAAAAGTTTGCGGAACCTGTTTCCCTGCTCTAGATTCTGAACAAGCTGCAGAAACCTGAGTGCAGCTCAGGAGAGAAAAAGAAGGCAAAAACTGTGACCCGCGGGTCAGGATTTTTTCAAAAAAATGGGAAGTATCCAAAGCATCTCAAATTCGCGTCATATGATGCCCGAGATCCGAAAGGGCAGAAAAAAATTGCGGAACCTGTTTCCCTGCTCTAGATTCTGAACAAGCTGCAGAAATCTGAGTGCAGCTCAGGAGAGAAAAAGAAGGCAAAAACTGTCTGAAGAAGCTGCAGAAATCTGAGTGCAGCTCAGGAGAGAAAAGGAAGGCAAAAACTGTGACCCGCGGGTCAGGATTTTTTCAAAAAAATGAAAAGTATCCAAAGCATCTCAAACTCGCATCATATGATGCCCGAGATCCGAAAGGGCAGAAAAAGTTTGTGAAACCTGTTTCCCTGCTCTAGATTCTGAACAAGCTGCAGAAACCTGAGTGCAGCTCAGGAGAGAAAAAGAAGACAAAAACTGTGACCCGCGGGTCAGGATTTTTTCAAAAAAATGGGAAGTATCCAAAGCGTCTCAAACTCGTGTCATATGATGCCCGAGATCCGAAAGGGCAGAAAAAGTTTGTGAAACCTGTTTCCCTGCTCTAGATTCTGAACAAGCTGCAGAAACCTGAGTGCAGCTCAGGAGAGAAAAAGAAGGCAAAAACTCTCTGAAGAAGCTGCAGAAATCTGAGTGCAGCTCAGGAGAGAAAAGGAAGGCAAAAACTGTGACCCGCGGGTCAGGATTTTTTCAAAAAAATGAAAAGTATCCAAAGCATCTCAAACTCGCGTCATATGATCCCCGAGATCCGAAAGGGCAGAAAAAGTTTGTGAAACCTGTTTCCCTGCTCTAGATTCTGAACAAGCTGCAGAAACCTGAGTGCAGCTCAGGAGAGAAAAAGAAGACAAAAACTGTGACCCCGCGGGTCAGGATTTTTTCAAAAAAATGAAAAGTATCCAAAGCGTCTCAAACTTGCATCATATGATGCATGAGATCCGAAAGGGCAGAAAAAGTTTGCGGAACCTGTTTCCCTGCTCTAGATTCTGAACAAGCTGCAGAAACCTGAGTGCAGCTCAGGAGAGAAAAAGAAGGCAAAAACTGTCTGAAGAAGATGCAGAAATCTGAGTGCAGCTCAGGAAAGAAAAGGAAGGCAAAAACTGTGACCCCGCGGGTCAGGATTTTTTCAAAAAAATGAAAAGTATCCAAAGCATCTCAAACTCGCGTCATATGATGCCCGAGATCCGAAAGGGCAGAAAAAGTTTGTGAAACCTGTTTCCCTGCTCTAGATTCTGAACAAGCTGCAGAAACCTGAGTGCAGCTCAGGAGAGAAAAAGAAGGCAAAAACTCTGACCCACGGGTCATGATTTTTTCAAAAAAATGAAAAATATCGAAAGCATCTGAAACTGGCGTCATATGATTCCCGAGATCCGAAACGACAGAAAAAGTTTATGGAACCTGTTTCCCTGCTCTAGATTCTGAACAAGCTGCAGAAACCTGAGTGCAGCTCAGGAGAGAAAAAGAAGACAAAAACTGTGACCCGCGGGTCAGGATTTTTTCAAAAAAATGAAAAGTATCCAAAGCGTCTCAAACTCGCGTCATATGATGCCCGAGATCCGGAAGAGGAGGAAAAGTTTTCGGAACCTGTTTCCCTGCTCTAGATTCTGAACAAGCTGCAGAAACCTGCGTGCAGCTCAGGAGAGAAAAAGAAGGCAAAAACTGTGACCCGCGGGTCAGGATTTTTTCAAAAAAATGAAAAGTATCCAAAGCGTCTCAAACTCGCATCATATGATGCCCGAGATCCGAAAGGGCAGAAAAAGTTTGCGGAACCTGTTTCCCTGCTCTAGATTCTGAACAAGCTGCAGAAACCTGAGTGCAGCTCAGGAGAGAAAAAGAAGGCAAAAACTCTGACCCGAAAAACTCTGGCCAGGATTTTTTCAAAAAAATGAAAAGTATCCAAAGCGTCTCAAACTCGCGTCATATGATGCCCAAGATCAGAAAGGGCAGAAAGAATTTGCGGAACCTGTTTCCCTGCTCTAGATTCTGAACAAGCTGCAGAAACCTGAGTGCAGCTCAGGAGAGAAAAAGAAGGCGAAAACTGTGACCCGCGGGTCAGGATTTTTTCAAAAAAATGAAAAGTATCCAAAGCGTCTCAAACTCGCGTCATATGATGCCCGAGATCCAAAAGGGTAGAAAAATTTTGCGGAACCTGTTTCCCTGCTCTAGATTCTGAACAAGCTGCAGAAACCTGAGTGCAGCTCAGGAGAGAAAAAGAAGGCAAAAACTGTGAGCCGCGGGTCAGGATTTTTTCAAAAAAATGGGAAGTATCCAAAGCATCTCAAATTCGCGTCATATGATGCCCGAGATCCGAAAGGGCAGAAAAAAATTGCGGAACCTGTTTCCCTGCTCTAGATTCTGAACAAGCTGCAGAAACCTGAGTGCAGCTCAGGAGAGAAAAAGAAGGCAAAAACTGTCTGAAGAAGCTGCAGAAATCTGAGTGCAGCTCAGGAGAGAAAAGGAAGGCAAAAACTGTGACCCGCGGGTCAGGATTTTTTCAAAAAAATGAAAAGTATCCAAAGCATCTCAAACTCGCATCATATGATGCCCGAGATCCGAAAGGGCAGAAAAAGTTTGTGAAACCTGTTTCCCTGCTCTAGATTCTGAACAAGCTGCAGAAACCTGAGTGCAGCTCAGGAGAGAAAAAGAAGACAAAAACTGTGACCCGCGGGTCAGGATTTTTTCAAAAAAATGGGAAGTATCCAAAGCGTCTCAAACTCGTGTCATATGATGCCCGAGATCCGAAAGGGCAGAAAAAGTTTGTGAAACCTGTTTCCCTGCTCTAGATTCTGAACAAGCTGCAGAAACCTGAGTGCAGCTCAGGAGAGAAAAAGAAGGCAAAAACTCTCTGAAGAAGCTGCAGAAATCTGAGTGCAGCTCAGGAGAGAAAAGGAAGGCAAAAACTGTGACCCGCGGGTCAGGATTTTTTCAAAAAAATGAAAAGTATCCAAAGCATCTCAAACTCGCGTCATATGATGCCCGAGATCCGAAAGGGCAGAAAAAGTTTGTGAAACCTGTTTCCCTGCTCTAGATTCTGAACAAGCTGCAGAAACCTGAGTGCAGCTCAGGAGAGAAAAAGAAGACAAAAACTGTGACCCCGCGGGTCAGGATTTTTTCAAAAAAATGAAAAGTATCCAAAGCGTCTCAAACTTGCATCATATGATGCATGAGATCCGAAAGGGCAGAAAAAGTTTGCGGAACCTGTTTCCCTGCTCTAGATTCTGAACAAGCTGCAGAAACCTGAGTGCAGCTCAGGAGAGAAAAAGAAGGCAAAAACTGTCTGAAGAAGCTGCAGAAATCTGAGTGCAGCTCAGGAGAGAAAAGGAAGGCAAAAACTGTGACCCGCGGGTCAGGATTTTTTCAAAAAAATGAAAAGTATCCAAAGCGTCTCAAACTCTCGTCATATGATGCCCGAGATCCGAAAGGGCAGTAAAAGTTTGCGGAACCTGTTTCCCTTCTCTAGATTCTGAACAAGCTGCAGAAACCTGCGTGCAGCTCAGGAGAGAAAAAGAAGGCAAAAACTGTGACCCGCGGGTCAGGATTTTTTCAAAAAAATGAAAAGTATACAAAGCGTCTGAAACTGGCGTCATATGATGGCCGAGATCCGAAAGGGCACAAAAAGTTTACGGAACCTGTTTCCCTGCTCTAGATTCTGAACAAGCTGCAGAAACCTGAGTGCAGCTCAGGAGAGAAAAAGAAGACAAAAACTGTGACCCGCGGGTCAGGATTTTTTCAAAAAAATGAAAAGTATCCAAAGTGTCTCAAACTCGCGTCATATGATGCCCGAGATCCGAAAGGGCAGAAAAAGTTTGCGGAACCTGTTTCCCTGCTCTAGATTCTGAACAAGCTGCAGAAACCTGAGTGCAGCTCAGGAGAGAAAAAGAATGCAAAAACTCTCACCCGAAAAACTCTGGTCAGGATTTTTTCAAAAAAATGAAAAGTATCCAAAGCGTTTCAAACTCACGTCATATGATGCCCGGGATCAGAAAGGGCAGAAAGAATTTGCGGAACCTGTTTCCGTGCTCTAGATTCTGAACAAGCTGCAGAAACCTGAGTGCAGCTCAGGAGAGAAAAAGAAGGCAAAAACTGTGACCCGCGGGTCAGGATTTTTTCAAAAAAATGGGAAGTATCCAATGCGTCTCAAATTCGCGTCATATGATGCCCGAGATCCGAAAGGGCAGAAAAAAATTGCGGAACCTGTTTCCCTGCTCTAGATTCAGAACAAGCTGCAGAAACCTGAGTGCAGCTCAGGAGAGAAAAACAAGACAAAAACTGTGACCCGCGGGTCAGGATTTTTTCAAAAAAATGAAAAGTATCCAAAGCGTCTCAAAGTCGCATCATATGATGCATGAGATCCGAAAGGGCAGAAAAAGTTTGCGGAACCTGTTTCCCTGCTCTAGATTCTGAACAAGCTGCAGAAACCTGAGTGCAGCTCAGGAGAGAAAAAGAAGGCAAAAACTGTCTGAATAAGCTGCAGAAATCTGAGTGCAGCTCAGGAGAGAAAAGGAAGGCAAAAACTGTGACCCGCGGGTCAGGATTTTTTCAAAAAAATGAAAAGTATCCAAAGCGTCTCAAACTCTCGTCATATGATGCCCGAGATCCGAAAGGGCAGTAAAAGTTTGCGGAACCTGTTTCCCTTCTCTAGATTCTGAACAAGCTGCAGAAACCTGCGTGCAGCTCAGGAGAGAAAAAGAAGGCAAAAACTGTGACCCGCGGGTCAGGATTTTTTCAAAAAAATGAAAAGTATACAAAGCGTCTGAAACTGGCGTCATATGATGGCCGAGATCCGAAAGGGCACAAAAAGTTTACGGAACCTGTTTCCCTGCTCTAGATTCTGAACAAGCTGCAGAAACCTGAGTGCAGCTCAGGAGAGAAAAAGAAGACAAAAACTGTGACCCGCGGGTCAGGATTTTTTCAAAAAAATGAAAAGTATGCAAAGTGTCTCAAACTCGCGTCATATGATGCCCGAGATCCGAAAGGGCAGAAAAAGTTTGCGGAACCTGTTTCCCTGCTCTAGATTCTGAACAAGCTGCAGAAACCTGAGTGCAGCTCAGGAGAGAAAAAGAATGCAAAAACTCTCACCCGAAAAACTCTGGTCAGGATTTTTTCAAAAAAATGAAAAGTATCCAAAGCGTTTCAAACTCACGTCATATGATGCCCGGGATCAGAAAGGGCAGAAAGAATTTGCGGAACCTGTTTCCGTGCTCTAGATTCTGAACAAGCTGCAGAAACCTGAGTGCAGCTCAGGAGAGAAAAAGAAGGCAAAAACTGTGACCCGCGGGTCAGGATTTTTTCAAAAAAATGGGAAGTATCCAATGCGTCTCAAATTCGCGTCATATGATGCCCGAGATCCGAAAGGGCAGAAAAAAATTGCGGAACCTGTTTCCCTGCTCTAGATTCAGAACAAGCTGCAGAAACCTGAGTGCAGCTCAGGAGAGAAAAACAAGACAAAAACTGTGACCCGCGGGTCAGGATTTTTTCAAAAAAATGAAAAGTATCCAAAGCGTCTCAAAGTCGCATCATATGATGCATGAGATCCGAAAGGGCAGAAAAAGTTTGCGGAACCTGTTTCCCTGCTCTAGATTCTGAACAAGCTGCAGAAACCTGAGTGCAGCTCAGGAGAGAAAAAGAAGACAAAAACTGTGACCCGCGGGTCAGGATTTTTTCAAAAAAATGAAAAGTATCCAAAGCGTCTCAAACTCACGTCATATGATGCCCGAGATCCGAAAGGGCAGTAAAAGTTTGCGGAACCTGTTTCCCTTCTCTAGATTCTGAACAAGCTGCAGAAACCTGCATGCAGCTCAGGAGAGAAAAAGAAGGCAAAAACTGTGACCCGCGGGTCAGGATTTTTTCAAAAAAATGAAAAGTATACAAAGCGTCTGAAACTGGCGTCATATGATGGCCGAGATCCGAAAGGGCACAAAAAGTTTACGGAACCTGTTTCCCTGCTCTAGATTCTGAACAAGCTGCAGAAACCTGAGTGCAGCTCAGGAGAGAAAAAGAAGACAAAAACTGTGACCCGCGGGTCAGGATTTTTTCAAAAAAATGAAAAGTATCCAAGGTGTCTCAAACTCGCGTCATATGATGCCCGAGATCCGAAAGGGCAGTAAAAGTTTGCGGAACCTGTTTCCCTTCTCTAGATTCTGAACAAGCTGCAGAAACCTGCATGCAGCTCAGGAGAGAAAAAGAAGGCAAAAACTGTGACCCGCGGGTCAGGATTTTTTCAAAAAAATGAAAAGTATACAAAGCGTCTGAAACTGGCGTCATATGATGGCCGAGATCCGAAAGGGCACAAAAAGTTTACGGAACCTGTTTCCCTGCTCTAGATTCTGAACAAGCTGCAGAAACCTGAGTGCAGCTCAGGAGAGAAAAAGAAGACAAAAACTGTGACCCGCGGGTCAGGATTTTTTCAAAAAAATGAAAAGTATCCAAGGTGTCTCAAACTCGCGTCATATGATGCCCGAGATCCGAAAGGGCAGAAAAAGTTTGCGGAACCTGTTTCCCTGCTCTAGATTCTGAACAAGCTGCAGAAACCTGAGTGCAGCTCAGGAGAGAAAAAGAATGCAAAAACTCTCACCCGAAAAACTCTGGTCAGGATTTTTTCAAAAAAATGAAAAGTATCCAAAGCGTCTCAAACTTGCATCATATGATGCATGAGATCCGAAAGGGCAGAAAAAGTTTGCGGAACCTGTTTCCCTGCTCTAGATTCTGAACAAGCTGCAGAAACCTGAGTGCAGCTCAGGAGAGAAAAAGAAGGCAAAAACTGTCTGAAGAAGCTGCAGAAATCTGAGTGCAGCTCAGGAGAGAAAAGGAAGGCAAAAACTGTGACCCGCGGGTCAGGATTTTTTCAAAAAAATGAAAAGTATCCAAAGCATCTCGAACTCGCATCATATGATGCCCGAGATCCGAAAGGGCAGAAAAAGTTTGTGAAACCTGTTTCCCTGCTCTAGATTCTGAACAAGCTGCAGAAACCTGAGTGCAGCTCAGGAGAGAAAAAGAAGACAAAAACTGTGACCCGCGGGTCAGGATTTTTTCAAAAAAATGAAAAGTATCCAAAGCGTCTCAAACTCGCGTCATATGATGCCCGAGATCCGAAAGGGCAGAAAAAGTTTACGGAACCTGTTTCCCTGCTCTAGATTCTGAACAAGCTGCAGAAACCTGAGTGCAGCTCAGGAGAGAAAAAGAATGCAAAAACTCTCACCCGAAAAACTCTGGTCAGGATTTTTTCAAAAAAATGAAAAGTATCCAAAGCGTTTCAAACTCACGTCATATGATGCCCGGGATCAGAAAGGGCAGAAAGAATTTGCGGAACCTGTTTCCGTGCTCTAGATTCTGAACAAGCTGCAGAAACCTGAGCGCAGCTCAGGAGAGAAAAAGAAGGCAAAAACTGTGACCCGCGGGTCAGGATTTTTTCAAAAAAATGGGAAGTATCCAAAGCGTCTCAAATTCGCGTCATATGATGCCCGAGATCCGAAAGGGCAGAAAAAAATTGCGGAACCTGTTTCCCTGCTCTAGATTCAGAACAAGCTGCAGAAACCTGAGTGCAGCTCAGGAGAGAAAAACAAGACAAAAACTGTGACCCGCGGGTCAGGATTTTTTCAAAAAAATGAAAAGTATCAGAAGCGTCTCAAAGTCGCATCATATGATGCATGAGATCCGAAAGGGCAGAAAAAGTTTGCGGAACCTGTTTCCCTGCTCTAGATTCTGAACAAGCTGCAGAAACCTGAGTGCAGCTCAGGAGAGAAAAAGAAGACAAAAACTGTGACCCGCGGGTCAGGATTTTTTCAAAAAAATGAAAAGTATCCAAAGCGTCTCAAACTCACGTCATATGATGCCCGAGATCCGAAAGGGCAGTAAAAGTTTGCGGAACCTGTTTCCCTTCTCTAGATTCTGAACAAGCTGCAGAAACCTGCGTGCAGCTCAGGAGAGAAAAAGAAGGCAAAAACTGTGACCCGCGGGTCAGGATTTTTTCAAAAAAATGAAAAGTATACAAAGCGTCTGAAACTGGCGTCATATGATGGCCGAGATCCGAAAGGGCACAAAAAGTTTACGGAACCTGTTTCCCTGCTCTAGATTCTGAACAAGCTGCAGAAACCTGAGTGCAGCTCAGGAGAGAAAAAGAAGACAAAAACTGTGACCCGCGGGTCAGGATTTTTTCAAAAAAATGAAAAGTATCCAAGGTGTCTCAAACTCGCGTCATATGATGCCCGAGATCCGAAAGGGCAGAAAAAGTTTGCGGAACCTGTTTCCCTGCTCTAGATTCTGAACAAGCTGCAGAAACCTGAGTGCAGCTCAGGAGAGAAAAAGAATGCAAAAACTCTCACCCGAAAAACTCTGGTCAGGATTTTTTCAAAAAAATGAAAAGTATCCAAAGCGTTTCAAACTCACGTCATATGATGCCCGGGATCAGAAAGGGCAGAAAGAATTTGCGGAACCTGTTTCCGTGCTCTAGATTCTGAACAAGCTGCAGAAACCTGAGTGCAGCTCAGGAGAGAAAAAGAAGGCAAAAACTGTGACCCGCGGGTTAGGATTTTTTCAAAAAAATGAAAAGCATCCAAAGCGTCTCAAACTCGCGTCATATGATGCCCGAGATCCGAAAGGGCAGAAAAAGTTTGCGGAACCTGTTTCCCTGCTCTAGATTCTGAACAAGCTGCAGAAACCTGAGTGCAGCTCAGGAGAGAAAAAGAAGGCAAAAACTGTGACCCGCGGGTCAGGATTTTTTCAAAAAAATGGGAAGTATCCAAAGCGTCTCAAACTCGCGTCATATGATGCCCAAGATCAGAAAGGGCAGAAAGAATTTGCGGAACCTGTTTCCCTGCTCTAGATTCTGAACAAGCTGCAGAAACCTGAGTGCAGCTCAGGAGAGAAAAAGAAGGCAAAAACTGTGACCCGCGGGTCAGGATTTTTTCAAAAAAATGAAAAGTATCCAAAGCGTCTCAAACTCGCGTCATATGATGCCCGAGATCCAAAACGGCAGAAAAATTTTGCGGAACCTGTTTCCCTGCTCTAGATTCTCAACAAGCTGCAGAAACCTGAGTGCAGCTCAGGAGAGAAAAAGAAGGCAAAAACTGTGACCCGCGGGTCAGGATTTTTTCAAAAAAATGGGAAGTATCCAAAGCATCTCGAACTCGCATCATATGATGCCCGAGATCCGAAAGGGCAGAAAAAGTTTGTGAAACCTGTTTCCCTGCTCTAGATTCTGAACAAGCTGCAGAAACCTGAGGGCAGCTCAGGAGAGAAAAAGAAGGCAAAAACTGTCTGAAGAAGCTGCAGAAATCTGAGTGCAGCTCAGGAGAGAAAAAGAAGGCAAAAACTGTGACCCGCGGGTCAGGATTTTTTCAAAAAAATGAAAAGTATCCAAAGCATCTCAAACTCGCATCATATGATGCCCGAGATCCGAAAGGGCAGAAAAAGTTTGTGAAACCTGTTTCCCTGCTCTAGATTCTGAACAAGCTGCAGAAACCCGAGTGCAGCTCAGGAGAGAAAAAGAAGACAAAAACTGTGACCCGCGGGTCAGGATTTTTTCAAAAAAATGAAAAGTATCCAAAGCGTCTGAAACTGGCGTCATATGATGGCCGAGATCCGAAAGGGCAGAAAAAGTTTACGGAACCTGTTTCCCTGCTCTAGATTCTGAACAAGCTGCAGAAACCTGAGTGCAGCTCAGGAGAGAAAAAGAAGGCAAAAACTCTCACCCGAAAAACTCTGGTCAGGATTTTTTCAAAAAAATGAAAAGTATCCAAAGCGTCTCAAACTCGCGTCATATGAAGCCCGAGATCCGAAAGGGCAGAAAGAATTTGCGGAACCTGTTTCCCTGCTCTAGATTCTGAACAAGCTGCAGAAACCTGAGTGCAGCTCAGGAGAGAAAAAGAAGGCAAAAACTGTGACCCGCGGGTCAGGATTTTTTCAAAAAAATGGGAAGTATCCAAAGCGTCTCAAACTCGTGTCATATGATGCCCGAGATCCGAAAGGGCAGAAGAAGTTTGCGGAACCTGTTTCCCTGCTCTAGATTCTGAACAAGCTGCAGAAACCTGAGTGCAGCTCAGGAGAGAAAAAGAAGGCAAAAACTGTCTGAAGAAGCTGCAGAAATCTGAGTGCAGCTCAGGAGAGAAAAGGAAGGCAAAAACTGTGACCCGCGGGTCAGGATTTTTTCAAAAAAATGAAAAGTATCCAAAGCATCTCAAACTCGCATCATATGATGCCCGAGATCCGAAAGGGCAGAAAAAGTTTGTGAAACCTGTTTCCCTGCTCTAGATTCTGAACAAGCTGCAGAAACCTGAGTGCAGCTCAGGAGAGAAAAAGAAGACAAACACTGTGACCCGCGGGTCAGGATTTTTTCAAAAAAATGAAAAGTATCCAAAGCGTCTCAAACTCGCGTCATATGATGCCCGAGATCCCGAAGAGGAGGAAAAGTTTTTGGAACCTGTTTCCCTGCTCTAGATTCTGAACAAGCTGCAGAAACCTGCGTGCAGCTCAGGAGAGAAAAAGAAGGCAAAAACTTTGACCCGCGGGTCAGGATTTTTTCAAAAAAATGGGAAGTATCCAAAGCGTCTCAAATTCGCGTCATATGATGCCCGAGATCCGAAAGGGCAGAAAAAAATTGCGGAACCTGTTTCCCTGCTCTAGATTCTGAACAAGCTGCAGAAACCTGAGTGCAGCTCAGGAGAGAAAAACAAGACAAAAACTGTGACCCGCGGGTCAGGATTTTTTCAAAAAAATGAAAAGTATCCAAAGCGTCTCAAAGTCGCATCATATGATGCATGAGATCCGAAAGGGCAGAAAAAGTTTGCGGAACCTGTTTCCCTGCTCTAGATTCTGAACAAGCTGCAGAAACCTGAGTGCAGCTCAGGAGAGAAAAAGAAGGCAAAAACTGTGACCCGCGGGTCAGGATTTTTTCAAAAAAATGGGAAGTATCCAAAGCATCTCAAATTCGCGTCATATGATGCCCGAGATCCGAAAGGGCAGAAAAAAATTGCGGAACCTGTTTCCCTGCTCTAGATTCTGAACAAGCTGCAGAAACCTGAGTGCAGCTCAGGAGAGAAAAAGAAGGCAAAAACTGTCTGAAGAAGCTGCAGAAATCTGAGTGCAGCTCAGGAGAGAAAAGGAAGGCAAAAACTGTGACCCGCGGGTCAGGATTTTTTCAAAAAAATGAAAAGTATCCAAAGCATCTCAAACTCGCATCATATGATGCCCGAGATCCGAAAGGGCAGAAAAAGTTTGTGAAACCTGTTTCCCTGCTCTAGATTCTGAACAAGCTGCAGAAACCTGAGTGCAGCTCAGGAGAGAAAAAGAAGACAAAAACTGTGACCCGCGGGTCAGGATTTTTTCAAAAAAATGAAAAGTATCCAAAGCGTCTCAAACTCACGTCATATGATGCCCGAGATCCGAAAGGGCAGTAAAAGTTTGCGGAACCTGTTTCCCTTCTCTAGATTCTGAACAAGCTGCAGAAACCTGCGTGCAGCTCAGGAGAGAAAAAGAAGGCAAAAACTGTGACCCGCGGGTCAGGATTTTTTCAAAAAAATGAAAAGTATCCAAAGCGTCTGAAACTGGCGTCATATGATGGCCGAGATCCGAAAGGGCACAAAAAGTTTACGGAACCTGTTTCCCTGCTCTAGATTCTGAACAAGCTGCAGAAACCTGAGTGCAGCTCAGGAGAGAAAAAGAAGACAAAAACTGTGACCCGCGGGTCAGGATTTTTTCAAAAAAATGAAAAGTATCCAAAGTGTCTCAAACTCGCGTCATATGATGCCCGAGATCCGAAAGGGCAGAAAAAGTTTGCGGAACCTGTTTCCCTGCTCTAGATTCTGAACAAGCTGCAGAAACCTGAGTGCAGCTCAGGAGAGAAAAAGAATGCAAAAACTCTCACCCGAAAAACTCTGGTCAGGATTTTTTCAAAAAAATGAAAAGTATCCAAAGCGTTTCAAACTCACGTCATATGATGCCCGGGATCAGAAAGGGCAGAAAGAATTTGCGGAACCTGTTTCCGTGCTCTAGATTCTGAACAAGCTGCAGAAACCTGAGTGCAGCTCAGGAGAGAAAAAGAAGGCAAAAACTGTGACCCGCGGGTTAGGATTTTTTCAAAAAAATGAAAAGTATCCAAAGCATCTCAAACTCGCGTCATATGATGCCAGAGATCCGAAAGGGCAGAAAAAGTTTGCGGAACCTGTTTCCCTGCTCTAGATTCTGAACAAGCTGCAGAAACCTGAGTGCAGCTCAGGAGAGAAAAAGAAGGCAAAAACTGTGACCCGCGGGTCAGGATTTTTTCAAAAAAATGAAAAGTATCCAAAGCGTCTCAAACGCGCGTCATATGATGCCCGAGATCCGAAAGGGCAGAAAAAGTTTGCGGAACCTGTTTCCCTGCTCTAGATTCTGAACAAGCTGCAGAAACCTGAGTGCAGCTCAGGAGAGAAAAAGAAGGCAAAAACTGTCTGAAGAAGCTGCAGAAATCTGAGTGCAGCTCAGGAGAGAAAAGGAAGGCAAAAACTGTGACCCGCGGGTCAGGATTTTTTCAAAAAAATGAAAAGTATCCAAAGCATCTCAAACTCGCATCATATGATGCCCGAGATCCGAAAGGGCAGAAAAAGTTTGTGAAACCTGTTTCCCTCCTCTAGATTCTGAACAAGCTGCAGAAACCTGAGTGCAGCTCAGGAGAGAAAAAGAAGACAAAAACTGTGACCCGCGGGTCAGGATTTTTTCAAAAAAATGAAAAGTATCCAAAGCGTCTCAAACTCACGTCATATGATGCCCGAGATCCGAAAGGGCAGTAAAAGTTTGCGGAACCTGTTTCCCTTCTCTAGATTCTGAACAAGCTGCAGAAACCTGCGTGCAGCTCAGGAGAGAAAAAGAAGGCAAAAACTGTGACCCGCGGGTCAGGATTTTTTCAAAAAAATGAAAAGTATCCAAAGCGTCTGAAACTGGCGTCATATGATGGCCGAGATCCGAAAGGGCAGAAAAAGTTGACGGAACCTGTTTCCCTGCTCTAGATTCTGAACAAGCTGCAGAAACCTGAGTGCAGCTCAGGAGAGAAAAAGAAGACAGTGTCTCAAACTCGCGTCATATGATGCCCGAGATCCGAAAGGGCAGAAAAAAATTTGCGGAACCTGTTTCCCTGCTCTAGATTCTGAACAAGCTGCAGAAACCTGAGTGCAGCTCAGGAGAGAAAAAGAATGCAAAAACTCTCACCCGAAAAACTCTGGTCAGGATTTTTTCAAAAAAATGAAAAGTATCCAAAGCGTTTCAAACTCACATCATATGATGCCCGGGATCAGAAAGGGCAGAAAGAATTTGCGGAACCTGTTTCCATGTTCTAGATTCTGAACAAGCTGCAGAAACCTGAGTGCAGCTCAGGAGAGAAAAAGAAGGCAAAAACTGTGACCCGCGGGTTAGGATTTTTTCAAAAAAATGAAAAGTATCCAAAGCATCTCAAACTCGCGTCATATGATGCCAGAGATCCGAAAGGGCAGAAAAAGTTTGCGGAACCTGTTTCCCTGCTCTAGATTCTGAACAAGCTGCAGAAACCTGAGTGCAGCTCAGGAGAGAAAAAGAAGGCAAAAACTGTGACCCGCGGGTCAGGATTTTTTCAAAAAAATGAAAAGTATCCAAAGCGTCTCAAACGCGCGTCATATGATGCCCGAGATCCGAAAGGGCAGAAAAAGTTTGCGGAACCTGTTTCCCTGCTCTAGATTCTGAACAAGCTGCAGAAACCTGAGTGCAGCTCAGGAGAGAAAAAGAAGGCAAAAACTGTCTGAAGAAGCTGCAGAAATCTGAGTGCAGCTCAGGAGAGAAAAGGAAGGCAAAAACTGTGACCCGCGGGTCAGGATTTTTTCAAAAAAATGAAAAGTATCCAAAGCATCTCAAACTCGCATCATATGATGCCCGAGATCCGAAAGGGCAGAAAAAGTTTGTGAAACCTGTTTCCCTCCTCTAGATTCTGAACAAGCTGCAGAAACCTGAGTGCAGCTCAGGAGAGAAAAAGAAGACAAAAACTGTGACCCGCGGGTCAGGATTTTTTCAAAAAAATGAAAAGTATCCAAAGCGTCTCAAACTCACGTCATATGATGCCCGAGATCCGAAAGGGCAGTAAAAGTTTGCGGAACCTGTTTCCCTTCTCTAGATTCTGAACAAGCTGCAGAAACCTGCGTGCAGCTCAGGAGAGAAAAAGAAGGCAAAAACTGTGACCCGCGGGTCAGGATTTTTTCAAAAAAATGAAAAGTATCCAAAGCGTCTGAAACTGGCGTCATATGATGGCCGAGATCCGAAAGGGCAGAAAAAGTTGACGGAACCTGTTTCCCTGCTCTAGATTCTGAACAAGCTGCAGAAACCTGAGTGCAGCTCAGGAGAGAAAAAGAAGACAGTGTCTCAAACTCGCGTCATATGATGCCCGAGATCCGAAAGGGCAGAAAAAAATTTGCGGAACCTGTTTCCCTGCTCTAGATTCTGAACAAGCTGCAGAAACCTGAGTGCAGCTCAGGAGAGAAAAAGAATGCAAAAACTCTCACCCGAAAAACTCTGGTCAGGATTTTTTCAAAAAAATGAAAAGTATCCAAAGCGTTTCAAACTCACATCATATGATGCCCGGGATCAGAAAGGGCAGAAAGAATTTGCGGAACCTGTTTCCATGTTCTAGATTCTGAACAAGCTGCAGAAACCTGAGTGCAGCTCAGGAGAGAAAAAGAAGGCAAAAACTGTGACCCGCGGGTTAGGATTTTTTCAAAAAAATGAAAAGTATCCAAAGCGTCTCAAACTCGCGTCATATGATGCCCGAGATCTGAAAGGGCAGAAAAAGTTTGCGGAACCTGTTTCCCTGCTCTAGATTCTGAACAAGCTGCAGAAACCTGAGTGCAGCTCAGGAGAGAAAAAGAAGGCAAAAACTGTGACCCGCGGGTCAGGATTTTTTCAAAAAAATGGGAAGTATCCAAAGCGTCTCAAACTCGTGTCATATGATGCCCGAGATCCGAAAGGGCAGAAAAAGTTTGTGAAACCTGTTTCCCTGCTCTAGATTCTGAACAAGCTGCAGAAACCTGAGTGCAGCTCAGGAGAGAAAAAGAAGGCAAAAACTCTCTGAAGAAGCTGCAGAAATCTGAGTGCAGCTCAGGAGAGAAAAGGAAGGCAAAAACTGTGACCCGCGGGTCAGGATTTTTTCAAAAAAATGAAAAGTATCCAAAGCATCTCAAACTCGCGTCATATGATGCCCGAGATCCGAAAGGGCAGAAAAAGTTTGTGAAACCTGTTACCCTGCTCTAGATTCTGAACAAGCTGCAGAAACCTGAGTGCAGCTCAGGAGAGAAAAAGAAGACAAAAACTGTGACCCCGCGGGTCAGGATTTTTTCAAAAAAATGAAAAGTATCCAAAGCGTCTCAAACTTGCATCATATGATGCATGAGATCCGAAAGGGCAGAAAAAGTTTGCGGAACCTGTTTCCCTGCTCTAGATTCTGAACAAGCTGCAGAAACCTGAGTGCAGCTCAGGAGAGAAAAAGAAGGCAAAAACTGTCTGAAGAAGATGCAGAAATCTGAGTGCAGCTCAGGAAAGAAAAGGAAGGCAAAAACTGTGACCCGCGGGTCAGGATTTTTTCAAAACAATGAAAAGTATCCAAAGCATCTGAAACTGGTGTCATATGATGCCCGAGATCCGAAACGGCAGAAAAAGTTTACGGAACCTGTTTCCCTGCTCTAGATTCTGAAAAAGCTGCAGAAACCTGAGTGCAGCTCAGGAGAGAAAAAGAAGACAAAAACTGTGACCAGCGGGTCAGGATTTTTTCAAAAAAATGAAAAGTATCCAAAGCATCTGAAACTGGCGTCATATGATGCCCGAGATCCGAAACAGCAGAAAAAGTTTACGGAACCTGTTTCCCTGCTCTAGATTCTGAACAAGCTGCAGAAACCTGTCTGCAGCTCAGGAGAGAAAAAGAAGACAAAAACTGTGACCCGCGGGTCAGGATTTTTTCAAAAAAATGAAAAGTATCCAAAGCATCTGAAACTGGCGTCATATGATGCCCGAGATCCGAAACGGCAGAAAAAGTTTACGGAACCTGTTTCCCTGCTCTAGATTCTGAAAAAGCTGCAGAAACCTGAGTGCAGCTCAGGAGAGAAAAAGAAGACAAAAACTGTGACCTGCGGGTCAGGATTTTTTCAAAAAAATGAAAAGTATCCAAAGCATCTGAAACTGGCGTCATATGATGCCCGAGATCCGAAACGGCAGAAAAAGTTTACGGAACCTGTTTCCCTGCTCTAGATTCTGAACAAGCTGCAGAAACCTGACTGCAGCTCAGGAGAGAAAAAGAAGACAAAAACTGTGACCCGCGGGTCAGGATTTTTTCAAAAAAATGAAAAGTATCCAAAGCATCTGAAACTGGCGTCATATGATGCCCGAGATCCGAAACGGCAGAAAAAGTTTACGGAACCTGTTTCCCTGCTCTAGATTCTGAACAAGCTGCAGAAACCTGCGTGCAGCTCAGGAGAGAAAAAGAAGGCAAAAACTGTGACCCGCGGGTCAGGATTTTTTCAAAAAAATGAAAAGTATCCAAAGCGTCTCAAACTCGCATCATATGATGCATGAGATCCGAAAGGGCAGGAAAAGTTTGAGAAACCTGTTTCCCTGCTCTAGATTCTGAACAAGCTGCAGAAACCTGAGTGCAGCTCAGGAGAGAAAAAGAATGCAAAAACTCTGACCCGAAAAACTCTGGTCAGGATTTTTTCAAAAAAATGAAAAGTATCCAAAGCGTCTCAAACTCTCGTCATATGATGCCCGAGATCAGAAAGGGCAGAAAGAATTTGCAGAACCTCTTTCCCTGCTCTAGATTCTGAACAAGCTGCAGAAACCTGAGTGCAGCTCAGGAGAGAAAAAGAAGGCAAAAACTGTGACCCGCGGGTCAGGATTTTTTCAAAAAAATGAAAAGTATCCAAAGCGTCTCAAACTCGCGTCATATGATGCCCGAGATCCGAAAGGGCAGAAAAAGTTTGCGGAACCTGTTTACCTACTCTAGATTCTGAACAAGCTGCAGAAACCTGAGTGCAGCTCAGGAGAGAAAAAGAATGCAAAAACTCTGACCCGAAAAACTCTGGTCAGGATTTTTTCAAAAAAATGAAAAGTATCCAAAGCATCTGAAACTGGCGTCATATGATGCCCGAGATCCGAAAGGGCAGAAAAAGTTTGTGAAACCTGTTTCCCTGCTCTAGATTCTGAACAAGCTGCAGAAACCTGAGTGCAGCTCAGGAGAGAAAAAGAAGGCAAAAACTCTCTGAAGAAGCTGCAGAAATCTGAGTGCAGCTCAGGAGAGAAAAGGAAGGCAAAAACTGTGACCCGCGGGTCAGGATTTTTTCAAAAAAATGAAAAGTATCCAAAGCATCTGAAACTCGCGTCATATGATGCCCGAGATCCGAAAGGGCAGAAAAAGTTTGTGAAACCTGTTTCCCTGCTCTAGATTCTGAACAAGCTGCAGAAACCTGACTGCAGCTCAGGAGAGAGAAAGAAGACAAAAACTGTGACCCGCGGGTCAGGATTTTTTCAAAAAAATGAAAAGTATCCAAAGCATCTGAAACTGGCATCATATGATGCCCGAGATCCGAAACGGAAGAAAAAGTTTACGGAACCTGTTTCCCTGCTCTAGATTCTGAACAAGCTGCAGAAACCTGCGTGCAGCTCAGGAGAGAAAAAGAAGGCAAAAACTGTGACCCGCGGGTCAGGATTTTTTCAAAAAAATGAAAAGTATCCAAAGCGTCTCAAACTCGCATCATATGATGCATGAGATCCGAAACGGCAGAAAAAATTTGCGGAACCTCTTTCCCTGCTCTAGATTCTGAACAAGCTGCAGAAACCTGAGTGCAGCTCAGGAGAGAAAAAGAATGCAAAAACTCTGACCCGAAAAACTCTGGTCAGGATTTTTTCAAAAAAATGAAAAGTATCCAAAGCGTCTCAAACTCGCGTCATATGATGCCCGAGATCTGAAAGGGCAGAAAAAAATTGCAGAACCTGTTTCCCTGCTCTAGATTCTGAACAAGCTGCAGAAACCTGAGTGCAGCTCAGGAGAGAAAAAGAAGGCAAAAACTGTCTGAAGAAGCTGCAGAAATCTGAGTGCAGCTCAGAAGAGAAAAGGAAGGCAAAAACTGTGACCCGTGGGTCAGGATTTTTTCAAAAAAATAAAAAGTATCCAAAGCATCTGAAACTGGCGTCATATGATGCCCGAGATCCAAAACGGCAGAAAAAGTTTACGGAACCTGTTTCCCTGCTCTAGATTCTGAACAAGCTGCAGAAACCTGAGTGCAGCTCAGGAGAGAAAAAGAAGGCAAAAACTGTGACCCGCGGGTCAGGATTTTTTCAAAAAAATGAAAAGTATCCAAAGCGTCTCAAACTCGCGTCATATGCTGCCCGAGATCTGAAAGGGCAGGAAAAGTTTGCGGAACCTGTTTCCCTGCTCTAGATTCTGAACAAGCTGCAGAAACCTGCTTGCAGCTCAGGAGAGAAAAAGAAGGCAAAAACTGTGACCCGCGGGTCAGGATTTTTTCAAAAAAATGAAAAGTATCCAAAGCGTCTCAAACTTGCGTCATATGATGCCCGAGATCCGAAACGGCAGAAAAAGTTTGCGGAACCTGTTTCCCTGCTCTAGATTCTGAACAAGCTGCAGAAACCTGACGGCAGCTCAGGAGAGAAAAAGAAGACAAAAACTGTGACCCGCGGGTCAGGATTTTTTCAAAAAAATGAAAAGTATCCAAAGCATCTGAAACTGGCGTCATATGATACCCGAGATCCGAAACGGCAGAAAAAGTTTACGGAACCTGTTTCCCTGCTCTAGATTCTGAAAAAGCTGCAGAAACCTGAGTGCAGCTCAGGAGAGAAAAAGAAGACAAAAACTGTGACCTGCGGGTCAGGATTTTTTCAAAAAAATGAAAAGTATCCAAAGCATCTGAAACTGGCGTCATATGATGTCCGAGATCCGAAACGGCAGAAAAAGTTTACGGAACCTGTTTCCCTGCTCTAGATTCTGAACAAGCTGCAGAAACCTGACTGCAGCTCAGGAGAGAAAAAGAAGACAAAAACTGTGACCCGCGGGTCAGGATTTTTTCAAAAAAATGAAAAGTATCCAAAGCATCTGAAACTGGCGTCATATGATGCCCGAGATCCGAAACGGCAGAAAAAGTTTACGGAACCTGTTTCCCTGCTCTAGATTCTGAACAAGCTGCAGAAACCTGCGTGCAGCTCAGGAGAGAAAAAGAAGGCAAAAACTGTGACCCGCGGGTCAGGATTTTTTCAAAAAAATGAAAAGTATCCAAAGCGTCTCAAACTCGCATCATATGATGCATGAGATCCGAAAGGGCAGGAAAAGTTTGAGAAACCTGTTTCCCTGCTCTAGATTCTGAACAAGCTGAAGAAACCTGAGTGCAGCTCAGGAGAGAAAAAGAATGCAAAAACTCTGACCCGAAAAACTCTTGTCAGGATTTTTTCAAAAAAATGAAAAGTATCCAAAGCGTCTCAAACTCTCGTCATATGATGCCCGAGATCAGAAAGGGCAGAAAGAATTTGCAGAACCTCTTTCCCTGCTCTAGATTCTGAACAAGCTGCAGAAACCTGAGTGCAGCTCAGGAGAGAAAAAGAAGGCAAAAACTGTGACCCGCGGGTCAGGATTTTTTCAAAAAAATGAAAAGTATCCAAAGCGTCTCAAACTCGCGTCATATGATGCCCGAGATCCGAAAGGGCAGAAAAAGTTTGCGGAACCTGTTTACCTACTCTAGATTCTGAACAAGCTGCAGAAACCTGAGTGCAGCTCAGGAGAGAAAAAGAATGCAAAAACTCTGACCCGAAAAACTCTGGTCAGGATTTTTTCAAAAAAATGAAAAGTATCCAAAGCATCTGAAACTGGCGTCATATGATGCCCGAGATCCGAAAGGGCAGAAAAAGTTTGTGAAACCTGTTTCCCTGCTCTAGATTCTGAACAAGCTGCAGAAACCTGAGTGCAGCTCAGGAGAGAAAAAGAAGGCAAAAACTCTCTGAAGAAGCTGCAGAAATCTGAGTGCAGCTAAGGAGAGAAAAGGAAGGCAAAAACTGTGACCCGCGGGTCAGGATTTTTTCAAAAAAATGAAAAGTATCCAAAGCATCTGAAACTCGCGTCATATGATGCCCGAGATCCGAAAGGGCAGAAAAAGTTTGTGAAACCTGTTTCCCTGCTCTAGATTCTGAACAAGCTGCAGAAACCTGACTGCAGCTCAGGAGAGAGAAAGAAGACAAAAACTGTGACCCGCGGGTCAGGATTTTTTCAAAAAAATGAAAAGTATCCAAAGCATCTGAAACTGGCGTCATATGATGCCCGAGATCCGAAACGGAAGAAAAAGTTTACGGAACCTGTTTCCCTGCTCTAGATTCTGAACAAGCTGCAGAAACCTGCGTGCAGCTCAGGAGAGAAAAAGAAGGCAAAAACTGTGACCCGCGGGTCAGGATTTTTTCAAAAAAATGAAAAGTATCCAAAGCGTCTCAAACTCGCATCATATGATGCATGAGATCCGAAAGGGCAGAAAAAATTTGCGGAACCTCTTTCCCTGCTCTAGATTCTGAACAAGCTGCAGAAACCTGAGTGCAGCTCAGGAGAGAAAAAGAATGCAAAAACTCTGACCCGAAAAACTCTGGTCAGGATTTTTTCAAAAAAATGAAAAGTATCCAAAGCGTCTCAAACTCGCGTCATATGATGCCCGAGATCTGAAAGGGCAGAAAAAAATTGCGGAACCTGTTTCCCTGCTCTAGATTCTGAACAAGCTGCAGAAACCTGAGTGCAGCTCAGGAGAGAAAAAGAAGGCAAAAACTGTCTGAAGAAGCTGCAGAAATCTGAGTGCAGCTCAGAAGAGAAAAGGAAGGCAAAAACTGTGACCCGTGGGTCAGGATTTTTTCAAAAAAATGAAAAGTATCCAAAGCATCTGAAACTGGCGTCATATGATGCCCGAGATCCAAAACGGCAGAAAAAGTTTACGGAACCTGTTTCCCTGCTCTAGATTCTGAACAAGCTGCAGAAACCTGAGTGCAGCTCAGGAGAGAAAAAGAAGGCAAAAACTGTGACCCGCGGGTCAGGATTTTTTCAAAAAAATGAAAAGTATCCAAAGCGTCTCAAACTCGCGTCATATGCTGCCCGAGATCTGAAAGGGCAGGAAAAGTTTGCGGAACCTGTTTCCCTGCTCTAGATTCTGAACAAGCTGCAGAAACCTGCTTGCAGCTCAGGAGAGAAAAAGAAGGCAAAAACTGTGACCCGCGGGTCAGGATTTTTTCAAAAAAATGAAAAGTATCCAAAGCGTCTCAAACTTGCGTCATATGATGCCCGAGATCCGAAACGGCAGAAAAAGTTTGCGGAACCTGTTTCCCTGCTCTAGATTCTGAACAAGCTGCAGAAACCTGAGTGCAGCTCAGGAGAGAAAAAGAATGCAAAAACTCTGACCCGAAAAACTCTGGTCAGGATTTTTTCAAAAAAATGAAAAATATCCAAGGCGTCTCAAACTCGCGTCATATGATGCCCGAGATCAGAGAGGGCAGAAAGAATTTGCGGAACCTGTTTCCCTGCTCTAGATTCTGAACAAGCTGCAGAAACCTGAGTGCAGCTCAGGAGAGAAAAAGAAGGCAAAAACTGTCTGAAGAAGCTGCAGAAATCTGAGTGCAGCTCAGGAGAGAAAAGGAAGGCAAAAACTGTGACCCGCAGGTCAGGATTTTTTCAAAAAAATGAAAAGTATCCAAAGCGTCTCAAACTCTCGTCATATGATGCCTGAGATCAGAAAGGGCAGAAAGAATTTGCGGAACCTCTTTCCCTGCTCTAGATTCTGAACAAGCTGCAGAAACCTGAGTGCAGCTCAGGAGAGAAAAAGAAGGCAAAACTGTGACCCGCGGGTCAGGATTTTTTCAAAAAAATGAAAAGTATCCAAAGCGTCTCAAACTCGCGTCATATGATGCCCGAGATCAGAAAGGGCAGAAAAAGTTTGCGGAACCTGTTTCCCTACTCTAGATTCTGAACAAGCTGCAGAAACCTGAGTGCAGCTCAGGAGAGAAAAAGAAGGCAAAAACTCTGACCCGAAAAACTCTGGTCAGGATTTTTTCAAAAAAATGAAAAGTATCCAAAGCGTCTCAAACTCGCGTCATATGATGCCCGAGATCTGAAAGGGCAGAAAAAAATTGCGGAACCTGTTTCCCTGCTCTAGATTCTGAACAAGCTGCAGAAACCTGAGAGCAGCTCAGGAGAGAAAAAGAAGGCAAAAACTGTGACCTGCGGGTCAGGATTTTTTCAAAAAAATGAAAAGTATCCAAAGCATCTGAAACTGGCGTCATATGATGCCCGAGATCCGAAACGGCAGAAAAAGTTTACGGAACCTGTTTCCCTGCTCTAGATTCTGAACAAGCTACAGAAACCTGAGTGCAGCTCAGGAGAGAAAAAGAAGACAAAAACTGTGACCCGCGGGTCAGGATTTTTTCAAAAAAATGAAAAGTATCCAAAGCGTCTCAAAATCGCGTCATATACTGCCCGAGATCCGAAAGGGCAGGAAAAGTTTGCGGAACCTGTTTCCCTGCTCTAGATTCTGAACAAGCTGCAGAAACCTGCTTGCAGCTCAGGAGAGAAAAAGAAGGCAAAAACTGTGACCCGCGGGTCAGGATTTTTTCAAAAAAATGAAAAGTATCCAAAGCGTCTCAAACTCGCATCATATGATGCATGAGATCCGAAAGGGCAGAAAAAAATTGCGGAACCTGTTTCCCTGCTCTAGATTCTGAACTAGCAGCAGAAACCTGAGTGCAGCTCAGGAGAGAAAAAGAAGGCAAAAACTGTCTGAAGAAGCTGCAGAAACCTGAGTGCAGCTCAGGAGAGAAAAAGAAGGCAAAAACTGTGACCCGCGGGTCAGGATTTTTTCAAAAAAATGAAAACTATCCAAAGCATCTGAAACTGGCGTCATATGATGCCCGAGATCCGAAACGGCAGAAAAAGTTTACGGAACCTGTTTCCCTGCTCTAGATTCTGAACAAGATGCAGAAACCTGAGTGCAGCTCAGGAGAGAAAAAGAAGACAAAAACTGAGACCCGCGGGTCAGGATTTTTTCAAAAAAATGAAAAGTATCCAAAGCGTCTCAAACTCGCGTCATATGATGCCCGAGATCCGAAAGGGCAGAAAAAGTTTGCGGAACCTGTTTCCCTGCTCTAGATTCTGAACAAGCTGCAGAAACCTGAGCGCAGCTCAGGAGAGAAAAAGAAGGCAAAAACTGTGAACCGCGGGTCAGGATTTTTTCAAAAAAATGAAAAGTATCCAAAGCGTCTCAAACTCGCATCATATGATGCATGAGATCCTAAAGGGCAGAAAAAGTTTGCGGAACCTGTTTCCCTGCTCTAGATTCTGAACAAGCTGCAGAAACCTGAGTGCAGCTCAGGAGAGAAAAAGAAGGCAAAAACTGTGACCCGCGGGTCAGGATTTTTTCAAAAAAATGAAAAGTATCCAAAGCGTCTCAAACTCGCGTCATATGATGCCCGAGATCCGAACGGGCAGAAAAAGTTTGCGGAACCTGTTTCCCTACTCTAGATTCTGAACAAGCTGCAGAAACCTGAGTGCAGCTCAGGAGAGAAAAAGAAGGCAAAAACTGTGACCCGCGGGTCAGGATTTTTTCAAAAAAATGAAAAGTATCCAAAGCGTCTCAAACTCGCGTCATATGATGCCCGAGATCCGAAAGGGCAGAAAAGGTTTGCGGAACCT
Organism: Rhineura floridana; assembly: GCF_030035675.1. Taxonomy (NCBI): domain Eukaryota; kingdom Metazoa; phylum Chordata; class Lepidosauria; order Squamata; family Rhineuridae; genus Rhineura; species Rhineura floridana. The sequence goes on along the minus strand of NW_026902529.1, from coordinate 336,557 downwards.
GTTTCCCTGCTCTAGATTCTGAACAAGCTGCAGAAACCTGAGTGCAGCTCAGGAGAGAAAAAGAAGGCAAAAACTGTGACCCGCGGGTCAGGATTGTTTCAAAAAAATGAAAAGTATCCAAAGCATCTCAAACTCGCGTCATATGATGCCCGAGATCCGAAAGGGCAGAAAAAAATTGCGGAACCTGTTTCCCTGCTCTAGATTCTGAACAAGCTGCAGAAACCTGAGTGCAGCTCAGGAGAGAAAAAGAAGGCAAAAACTGTCTGAAGAAGGTGCAGAAATCTGAGTGCAGCTCAGAAGAGAAAAGGAAGGCAAAAACTGTGACCCGCGGGTCAGGATTTTTTCAAAATAATGAAAAGTATCCAAAGCATCTGAAACTGGTGTCATATGATGCCTGAGATCCGAAACGGCAGAAAAGATTTACGGAACCTGTTTCCCTGCTCTAGATTCTGAACAAGCTGCAGAAACCTGAGTGCAGCTCAGGAGAGAAAAAGAAGACAAAAACTGTAACCCGCCGGTCAGGATTTTTTCAAAAATATGAAAAGTATCCAAAGCGTCTCAAACTCGCGTCATATGATGCCCGAGATCCGAAAGGGCAGGAAAAGTTTGTGGAACCTGTTTCCCTGCTCTAGATTCTGAACAAGCTGCAGAAACCTGAGTGCAGCTCAGGAGAGAAAAAGAAGGCAAAAACTGTGACCCGCGGGTCAGGATTTTTTCAAAAAAATGAAAAGTATCCAAAGCGTCTCAAACTCGCGTCATATGATGCCCGAGATCTGAAAGGGCAGAAAAAAATTGCGGAACCTGTTTCCCTGCTCTAGATTCTGAACAAGCTGCAGAAACCTGAGTGCAGCTCAGGAGAGAAAAAGAAGGCAAAAACTGTCTGAAGAAGCTGCAGAAATCTGAGTGCAGCTCAGAAGAGAAAAGGAAGGCAAAAACTGTGACCCGCGGGTCAGGATTTTTTCAAAATAATGAAAAGAATCCAAAGCATCTGAAACTGGCGTCATATGATGCCCGAGATCCGAAACGGCAGAAAAAGTTTACGGAACCTGTTTCCCTGCTCTAGATTCTGAACAAGCTGCAGAAACCTGAGTGCAGCTCAGGAGAGAAAAAGAAGACAAAAACTGTGACCCGCGGGTCAGGATTTTTTCAAAAAAATGAAAAGTATCCAAAGCGTCTCAAACTCGCGTCATATGATGCCCGAGATCCGAAAGGGCAGGAAAAGTTTGCGGAACCTGTTTCCCTGCTCTAGATTCTGAACAAGCTGCAGAAACCTGAGTGCAGCTCAGGAGAGAAAAAGAAGGCAAAAACTGTGACCCGCGGGTCAGGATTTTTTCAAAAAAATGAAAAGTATCCAAAGCATCTGAAACTGGCGTCATATGATGCCCGAGATCCGAAACGGCAGAAAAAGTTTACGGAACCTGTTTCCCTGCTCTAGATTCTGAACAAGCTGCAGAAACCTGAGTGCAGCTCAGGAGAGAAAAAGAAGACAAAAACTGTGACCCGCGGGTCAGGATTTTTTCAAAAAAATGAAAAGTATCCAAAGCGTCTCAAACTCGCGTCATATGCTGCCCAAGATCCGAAAGGGCAGGAAAAGTTTGCGGAACCTGTTTCCCTGCTCTAGATTCTGAACAAGCTGCAGAAACCTGCTTGCAGCTCAGGAGAGAAAAAGAAGGCAAAAACTGTGACCCGCGGGTCAGGATTTTTTCAAAAAAATGAAAAGTATCCAAAGCGTCTCAAACTTGCGTCATATGATGCCCGAGATCCGAAACGGCAGAAAAAGTTTGCGGAACCTGTTTCCCTGCTCTAGATTCTGAACAAGCTGCAGAAACCTGAGTGCAGCTCAGGAGAGAAAAAGAATGCAAAAACTCTGACCCGAAAAACTCTGGTCAGGATTTTTTCAAAAAAATGAAAAGTATCCAAGGCGTCTCAAACTCGCGTCATATGATGCCCGAGATCAGAGAGGGCAGAAAGAATTTGCGGAACCTGTTTCCCTGCTCTAGATTCTGAACAAGCTGCAGAAACCTGAGTGCAGCTCAGGAGAGAAAAAGAAGGCAAAAACTGTCTGAAGAAGCTGCAGAAATCTGAGTGCAGCTCAGGAGAGAAAAGGAAGGCAAAAACTGTGACCCGCGGGTCAGGATTTTTTCAAAAAAATGAAAAGTATCCAAAGCGTCTCAAACTCTCGTCATATGATGCCTGAGATCAGAAAGGGCAGAAAGAATTTGCGGAACCTCTTTCCCTGCTCTAGATTCTGAACAAGCTGCAGAAACCTGAGTGCAGCTCAGGAGAGAAAAAGAAGGCAAAAACTGTCTGAAGAAGCTGCAGAAATCTGAGTGCAGCTCAGAAGAGAAAAGGAAGGCAAAAACTGTGACCCGTGGGTCAGGATTTTTTCAAAAAAATGAAAAGTATCCAAAGCATCTGAAACTGGCGTCATATGATGCCCGAGATCCAAAACGGCAGAAAAAGTTTACGGAACCTGTTTCCCTGCTCTAGATTCTGAACAAGCTGCAGAAATCTGAGTGCAGCTCAGGAGAGAAAAGGAAGGCAAAAACTGTGACCCGCGGGTCAGGATTTTTTCAAAAAAATGAAAAGTATCCAAAGCGTCTCAAACTCGCGTCATATGCTGCCCGAGATCTGAAAGGGCAGGAAAAGTTTGCGGAACCTGTTTCCCTGCTCTAGATTCTGAACAAGCTGCAGAAACCTGCTTGCAGCTCAGGAGAGAAAAAGAAGGCAAAAACTGTGACCCGCGGGTCAGGATTTTTTCAAAAAAATGAAAAGTATCCAAAGCGTCTCAAACTTGCGTCATATGATGCCCGAGATCCGAAACGGCAGAAAAAGTTTGCGGAACCTGTTTCCCTGCTCTAGATTCTGAACAAGCTGCAGAAACCTGAGTGCAGCTCAGGAGAGAAAAAGAAGGCAAAAACTCTGACCCGAAAAACTCTGGTCAGGATTTTTTCAAAAAAATGAAAAGTATCCAAAGCGTCTCAAACTCTCGTCATATGATGCCTGAGATCAGAAAGGGCAGAAAGAATTTGCGGAACCTCTTTCCCTGCTCTAGATTCTGAACAAGCTGCAGAAACCTGAGTGCAGCTCAGGAGAGAAAAAGAAGGCAAAACTGTGACCCGCGGGTCAGGATTTTTTCAAAAAAATGAAAACAATCCAAAGCGTCTCAAACTCGCGTCATATGATGCCCGAGATCAGAAAGGGCAGAAAAAGTTTGCGGAACCTGTTTCCCTACTCTAGATTCTGAACAAGCTGCAGAAACCTGAGTGCAGCTCAGGAGAGAAAAAGAAGGCAAAAACTCTGACCCGAAAAACTCTGGTCAGGATTTTTTCAAAAAAATGAAAAGTATCCAAAGCGTCTCAAACTCGCGTCATATGATGCCCGAGATCTGAAAGGGCAGAAAAAAATTGCGGAACCTGTTTCCCTGCTCTAGATTCTGAACAAGCTGCAGAAACCTGAGTGCAGCTCAGGAGAGAAAAAGAAGGCAAAAACTGTGACCTGCGGGTCAGGATTTTTTCAAAAAAATGAAAAGTATCCAAAGCGTCTCAAAATCGCGTCATATACTGCCCGAGATCCGAAAGGGCAGGAAAAGTTTGCGGAACCTGTTTCCCTGCTCTAGATTCTGAACAAGCTGCAGAAACCTGCTTGCAGCTCAGGAGAGAAAAAGAAGGCAAAAACTGTGACCCGCGGGTCAGGATTTTTTCAAAAAAATGAAAAGTATCCAAAGCGTCTCAAACTCGCATCATATGATGCATGAGATCCGAAAGGGCAGAAAAAAATTGCGGAACCTGTTTCCCTGCTCTAGATTCTGAACTAGCAGCAGAAACCTGAGTGCAGCTCAGGAGAGAAAAAGAAGGCAAAAACTGTCTGAAGAAGCTGCAGAAATCTGAGTGCAGCTCAGAAGAGAAAAGGAAGGCAAAAACTGTGACCCGCGGGTCAGGATATTTTCAAAATAATGAAAAGTATCCAAAGCATCTGAAACTGGTGTCATATGATGCCCGAGATCCGAAACGGCAGAAAAAGTTTACGGAACCTGTTTCCCTGCTCTAGATTCTGAAAAAGCTGCAGAAACCTGAGTGCAGCTCAGGAGAGAAAAAGAAGACAAAAACTGTGACCTGCGGGTCAGGATTTTTTCAAAAAAATGAAAAGTATCCAAAGCATCTGAAACTGGCGTCATATGATGCCCGATATGCGAAACGGCAGAAAAAGTTTACGGAACCTGTTTCCCTGCTCTAGATTCTGAACAAGCTGCAGAAACCTGACTGCAGCTCAGGAGAGAGAAAGAAGACAAAAACTGTGACCCGCGGGTCAGGATTTTTTCAAAAAAATGAAAAGTATCCAAAGCATCTGAAACTGGCGTCATATGATGCCCGAGATCCGAAACGGCAGAAAAAGTTTACGGAACCTGTTTCCCTGCTCTAGATTCTGAACAAGCTGCAGAAACCTGCGTGCAGCTCAGGAGAGAAAAAGAAGGCAAAAACTGTGACCCGCGGGTCAGGATTTTTTCAAAAAAATGAAAAGTATCCAAAGCGTCTCAAACTCGCATCATATGATGCATGAGATCCGAAAGGGCAGAAAAAAATTGCGGAACCTGTTTCCCTGCTCTAGATTCTGAACTAGCAGCAGAAACCTGAGTGCAGCTCAGGAGAGAAAAAGAAGGCAAAAACTGTCTGAAGAAGCTGCAGAAATCTGAGTGCAGCTCAGAAGAGAAAAGGAAGGCAAAAACTGTGACCCGCGGGTCAGGATATTTTCAAAATAATGAAAAGTATCCAAAGCATCTGAAACTGGTGTCATATGATGCCCGAGATCCGAAACGGCAGAAAAAGTTTACGGAACCTGTTTCCCTGCTCTAGATTCTGAAAAAGCTGGAGAAACCTGAGTGCAGCTCAGGAGAGAAAAAGAAGACAAAAACTGTGACCCGCGGTTCAGGATTTTTTCAAAAAAATGAAAAGTATCCAAAGCGTCTCAAACTCGCATCATATGATGCATGAGATCCGAAAGGGCAGAAAAAAATTGCGGAACCTGTTTCCCTGCTCTAGATTCTGAACTAGCAGCAGAAACCTGAGTGCAGCTCAGGAGAGAAAAAGAAGGCAAAAACTGTCTGAAGAAGCTGCAGAAATCTGAGTGCAGCTCAGAAGAGAAAAGGAAGGCAAAAACTGTGACCCGCGGGTCAGGATATTTCAAAATAATGAAAAGTATCCAAAGCATCTGAAACTGGTGTCATATGATGCCCGAGATCCGAAACGGCAGAAAAAGTTTACGGAACCTGTTTCCCTGCTCTAGATTCTGAAAAAGCTGCAGAAACCTGAGTGCAGCTCAGGAGAGAAAAAGAAGGCAAAAACTGTGACCTGCGGGTCAGGATTTTTTCAAAAAAATGAAAAGTATCCAAAGCATCTGAAACTGGCGTCATATGATGCCCGAGATCCGAAATGGCAGAAAAAGTTTACGGAACCTGTTTCCCTGCTCTAGATTCTGAACAAGCTGCAGAAACCTGAGTGCAGCTCAGGAGAGAAAAAGAAGACAAAAACTGTGACCCGCGGGTCAGGATTTTTTCAAAAAAATGAAAAGTATCCAAAGCGTCTCAAAATCGCGTCATATACTGCCCGAGATCCGAAAGGGCAGGAAAAGTTAGCGGAACCTGTTTCCCTGCTCTAGATTCTGAACAAGCTGCAGAAACCTGCTTGCAGCTCAGGAGAGAAAAAGAAGGCAAAAACTGTGACCCGCGGGTCAGGATTTTTTCAAAAAAATGAAAAGTATCCAAAGCATCTGAAACTGGCGTCATATGATGCCCGAGATCCGAAACGGCAGAAAAAGTTTACGGAACCTGTTTCCCTGCTCTAGATTCTGAACAAGCTGCAGAAACCTGACTGCAGCTCAGGAGAGAGAAAGAAGACAAAAACTGTGACCCGCGGGTCAGGATTTTTTCAAAAAAATGAAAAGTATCCAAAGCATCTGAAACTGGCGTCATATGGTGCCCGAGATCCGAAACGGCAGAAAAAGTTTACGGAACCTGTTTCCCTGCTCTAGATTCTGAACAAGCTGCAGAAACCTGAGTGCAGCTCAGGAGAGAAAAAGAATGCAAAAATTCTCACCCGAAAAACTCTGGTCAGGATTTTTTCAAAAAAATGAAAAGTATCCAAAGCGTTTCAAACTCACATCATATGATGCCCGGGATCAGAAAGGGCAGAAAGAATTTGCGGAACCTGTTTCCATGCTCTAGATTCTGAACAAGCTGCAGAAACCTGAGTGCAGCTCAGGAGAGAAAAAGAAGGCAAAAACTGTTACCCGCGGGTTAGGATTTTTTCAAAAAAATGAAAAGTATCCAAAGCGTCTCAAACTCGCGTCATATGATGCCCGAGATCCGAAAGGGCAGAAAAAGTTTGCGGAACCTGTTTCCCTGCTCTAGATTCTGAACAAGCTGCAGAAACCTGAGTGCAGCTCAGGAGAGAAAAAGAAGGCAAAAACTGTGACCCGCGGGTCAGGATTTTTTCAAAAAAATGGGAAGTATCCAAAGCGTCTCAAACTCGTGTCATATGATGCCCGAGATCCGAAAGGGCAGAAAAAGTTTGTGAAACCTGTTTCCCTGCTCTAGATTCTGAACAAGCTGCAGAAACCTGAGTGCAGCTGAGGAGAGAAAAAGAAGGCAAAAACTGTCTGAAGAAGCTGCAGAAATCTGAGTGCAGCTCAGGAGAGAAAAGGAAGGCAAAAACTGTGACCCGCGGGTCAGGATTTTTTCAAAAAAATGAAAAGTATCCAAAGCATCTGAAACTCGCGTCATATGATGCCCGAGATCCGAAAGGGCAGAAAAAGTTTGTGAAACCTGTTTCCCTGCTCTAGATTCTGAACAAGCTGCAGAAACCTGACTGCAGCTCAGGAGAGAGAAAGAAGACAAAAACTGTGACCCGCGGGTCAGGATTTTTTCAAAAAAATGAAAAGTATCCAAAGCATCTGAAACTGGCGTCATATGATGCCCGAGATCCGAAACGGAAGAAAAAGTTTACGGAACCTGTTTCCCTGCTCTAGATTCTGAACAAGCTGCAGAAACCTGCGTGCAGCTCAGGAGAGAAAAAGAAGGCAAAAACTGTGACCCGCGGGTCAGGATTTTTTCAAAAAAATGAAAAGTATCCAAAGCGTCTCAAACTCGCATCATATGATGCATGAGATCCGAAAGGGCAGAAAAAAATTGCGGAACCTGTTTCCCTGCTCTAGATTCTGAACTAGCAGCAGAAACCTGAGTGCAGCTCAGGAGAGAAAAAGAAGGCAAAAACTGTCTGAAGAAGCTGCAGTAATCTGAGTGCAGCTCAGAAGAGAAAAGGAAGGCAAAAACTGTGACCCGCGGGTCAGGATATTTTCAAAATAATGAAAAGTATCCAAAGCATCTGAAACTGGTGTCATATGATGCCCGAGATCCGAAACGGCAGAAAAAGTTTACGGAACCTGTTTCCCTGCTCTAGATTCTGAAAAAGCTGCAGAAACCTGAGTGCAGCTCAGGAGAGAAAAAGAAGACAAAAACTGTGACCCGCGGGTCAGGATTTTTTCAAAAAAATGAAAAGTATCCAAAGCGTCTCAAACTCGCATCATATGATGCATGAGATCCGAAAGGGCAGAAAAAAATTGCGGAACCTGTTTCCCTGCTCTAGATTCTGAACTAGCAGCAGAAACCTGAGTGCAGCTCAGGAGAGAAAAATAAGGCAAAAACTGTCTGAAGAAGCTGCAGAAATCTGAGTGCAGCTCAGAAGAGAAAAGGAAGGCAAAAACTGTGACCCGCGGGTCAGGATATTTTCAAAATAATGAAAAGTATCCAAAGCATCTGAAACTGGTGTCATATGATGCCCGAGATCCGAAACGGCAGAAAAAGTTTACGGAACCTGTTTCCCTGCTCTAGATTCTGAAAAAGCTGCAGAAACCTGAGTGCAGCTCAGGAGAGAAAAAGAAGGCAAAAACTGTGACCTGCGGGTCAGGATTTTTTCAAAAAAATGAAAAGTATCCAAAGCATCTGAAACTGGCGTCATATGATGCCCGAGATCCGAAACGGCAGAAAAAGTTTACGGAACCTGTTTCCCTGCTCTAGATTCTGAACAAGCTGCAGAAACCTGAGTGCAGCTCAGGAGAGAAAAAGAAGACAAAAACTGTGACCCGCGGGTCAGGATTTTTTCAAAAAAATGAAAAGTATCCAAAGCGTCTCAAAATCGCGTCATATACTGCCCGAGATCCGAAAGGGCAGGAAAAGTTTGCGGAACCTGTTTCCCTGCTCTAGATTCTGAACAAGCTGCAGAAACCTGCTTGCAGCTCAGGAGAGAAAAAGAAGGCAAAAACTGTGACCCGCGGGTCAGGATTTTTTCAAAAAAATGAAAAGTATCCAAAGCGTCTCATACTCGCGTCATATGATGCCCGAGATCCGAAAGGGCAGAAAATGTTTGCGGAACCTGTTTCCCTGCTCTAGATTCTGAACAAGCTGCAGAAACCTGAGTGCAGCTCAGGAGAGAAAAAGAATGCAAAAACTCTGACCCGAAAAACTCTGGTCAGGATTTTTTCAAAAAAATGAAAAGTATCCAAGGCGTCTCAAACTCGCGTCATATGATGCCCGAGATCAGAGAGGGCAGAAAGAATTTGCGGAACCTGTTTCCCTGCTCTAGATTCTGAACAAGCTGCAGAAACCTGAGTGAGCTCAGGAGAGAAAAAGAAGGCAAAAACTGTCTGAAGAAGCTGCAGAAATCTGAGTGCAGCTCAGGAGAGAAAAAGAAGACAAAAACTGTGACCTGCGGGTCAGGATTTTTTCAAAAAAATGAAAAGTATCCAAAGCATCTGAAACTGGCGTCATATGATGCCCGAGATCCGAAACGGCAGAAAAAGTTTACGGAACCTGTTTCCCTGCTCTAGATTCTGAACAAGCTGCAGAAACCTGACTGCAGCTCAGGAGAGAGAAAGAAGACAAAAACTGTGACCCGCGGGTCAGGATTTTTTCAAAAAAATGAAAAGTATCCAAAGCATCTGAAACTGGCGTCATATGATGCCCGAGATCCGAAACGGCAGAAAAAGTTTACGGAACCTGTTTCCCTGCTCTAGATTCTGAACAAGCTGCAGAAACCTGAGTGCAGCTCAGGAGAGAAAAAGAATGCAAAAACTCTCACCCGAAAAACTCTGGTCAGGATTTTTTCAAAAAAATGAAAAGTATCCAAAGCGTTTCAAACTCACATCATATGATGCCCGGGATCAGAAAGGGCAGAAAGAATCTGCGGAACCTGTTTCCATGCTCTAGATTCTGAACAAGCTGCAGAAACCTGAGTGCAGCTCAGGAGAGAAAAAGAAGGCAAAAACTGTTACCCGCGGGTTAGGATTTTTTCAAAAAAATGAAAAGTATCCAAAGCGTCTCAAACTCGCGTCATATGATGCCCGAGATCCGAAAGGGCAGAAAAAGTTTGCGGAACCTGTTTCCCTGCTCTAGATTCTGAACAAGCTGCAGAAACCTGAGTGCATCTCAGGAGAGAAAAAGAAGGCAAAAACTGTGACCCGCGGGTCAGGATTTTTTCAAAAAAATGGGAAGTATCCAAAGCGTCTCAAACTCGTGTCATATGATGCCCGAGATCCGAAAGGGCAGAAAAAGTTTGTGAAACCTGTTTCCCTGCTCTAGATTCTGAACAAGCTGCAGAAACCTGAGTGCAGCTCAGGAGAGAAAAAGAAGGCAAAAACTCTCTGAAGAAGCTGGAGAAATCTGAGTGCAGCTCAGGAGAGAAAAGGAAGGCAAAAACTGTGACCCGCGGGTCAGGATTTTTTCAAAAAAATGAAAAGTATCCAAAGCATCTCAAACTCGCGTCATATGATGCCCGAGATCCGAAAGGGCAGAAAAAGTTTGTGAAACCTGTTTCCCTGCTCTAGATTCTGAACAAGCTGCAGAAACCTGAGTGCAGCTCAGGAGAGAAAAAGAAGGCAAAAACTGTGACCCGCGGGTCAGGATTTTTTCAAAAAAATGAAAAGTATCCAAAGGGTCTCAAACTCGCGTCATATGATGCCCGAGATCAGAAAGGGCAGGAAAAGTTTGCGGAACCTGTTTCCCTGCTCTAGATTCTGAACAAGCTGCAGAAACCTGAGTGCAGCTCAGGAGAGAAAAAGAAGGCAAAAACTGTGACCCGTGGGTCAGGATTTTTTCAAAAAAATGAAAAGTATCCAAAGCGTCTCAAACTCGCGTCATATGATGCCCGAGATCCGAAAGGGCAGAAAAAAATTGCGGAACCTGTTTCCCTGCTCTAGATTCTGAACAAGCAGCAGAAACCTGAGTGCAGCTCAGGAGAGAAAAAGAAGGCAAAAACTGTCTGAAGAAGCTGCAGAAATCTGAGTGCAGCTCAGAAGAGAAAAGGAAGGCAAAAACTGTGACCCGCGGGTCAGGATATTTTCAAAATAATGAAAAGTATCCAAAGCATCTGAAACTGGTGTCATATGATGCCCGAGATCCGAAACGGCAGAAAAAGTTTACGGAACCTGTTTCCCTGCTCTAGATTCTGAAAAAGCTGCAGAAACCTGAGTGCAGCTCAGGAGAGAAAAAGAAGACAAAAACTGTGACCTGCGGGTCAGGATTTTTTCAAAAAAATGAAAAGTATCCAAAGCATCTGAAACTGGCGTCATATGATGCCCGAGATCCGAAACAGCAGAAAAAGTTTACGGAACCTGTTTCCCTGCTCTAGATTCTGAACAAGCTGCAGAAACCTGACTGCAGCTCAGGAGAGAAAAAGAAGACAAAAACTGTGACCCGCGGGTCAGGATTTTTTCAAAAAAATGAAAAGTATCCAAAGCATCTGAAACTGGCGTCATATGATGCCCGAGATCCGAAACGGCAGAAAAAGTTTACGGAACCTGTTTCCCTGCTCTAGATTCTGAAAAAGCTGCAGAAACCTGAGTGCAGCTCAGGAGAGAAAAAGAAGACAAAAACTGTGACCTGCGGGTCAGGATTTTTTCAAAAAAATGAAAAGTATCCAAAGCATCTGAAACTGGCGTCATATGATGCCCGAGATCCGAAACGGCAGAAAAAGTTTGAGAAACCTGTTTCCCTGCTCTAGATTCTGAACAAGCTGCAGAAACCTGAGTGCAGCTCAGGAGAGAAAAAGAAGTCAAAAACTCTGACCCGAAAAACTCTGGATAGGATTTTTTCAAAAAAATGAAAAGTATCCAAAGCGTCTCAAACTCTCGTCATATGATGCCCGAGATCAGAAAGGGCAGAAAGAATTTGCAGAACCTCTTTCCCTGCTCTAGATTCTGAACAAGCTGCAGAAACCTGAGTGCAGCTCAGGAGAGAAAAAGAAGGCAAAAACTGTGACCCGCGGGTCAGGATTTTTTCAAAAAAATGAAAAGTATCCAAAGCGTCTCAAACTCGCGTCATATGATGCCCGAGATCCGAAAGGGCAGAAAAAGTTTGCGGAACCTGTTTACCTACTCTAGATTCTGAACAAGCTGCAGAAACCTGAGTGCAGCTCAGGAGAGAAAAAGAATGCAAAAACTGTGACCCGAAAAACTCTGGTCAGGATTTTTTCAAAAAAATGAAAAGTATCCAAAGCATCTGAAACTGGCGTCATATGATGCCCGAGATCTGAAATGGCAGAAAAAGTTTACGGAACCTGTTTCCCTGCTCTAGATTCTGAACAAGCTGCAGAAACCTGAGTGCAGCTCAGGAGAGAAAAAGAAGACAAAAACTGTGACCCGCGGGTCAGCATTTTTTCAAAAAAATGAAAAGTATCCAAAGCGTCTCAAACTCGCGTCATATGATGCCCGAGATCCGAAAGGGCAGGAAAAGTTTGCGGAACCTGTTTCCCTGCTCTAGATTCTGAACAAGCTGCAGAAACCTGCGTGCAGCTCAGGAGAGAAAAAGAAGGCAAAAACTGTGACCCGCGGGTCAGGATTTTTTCAAAAAAATGAAAAGTATCCAAAGCGTCTCAAACTCGCATCATATGATGCATGAGATCCGAAAGGGCAGAAAAAGTTTGCGGAACCTGTTTCCCTGCTCTAGATTCTGAACAAGCTGCAGAAACCTGAGTGCAGCTGAGGAGAGAAAAAGAAGGCAAAAACTGTCTGAAGAAGCTGCAGAAATCTGAGTGCAGCTCAGGAGAGAAAAGGAAGGCAAAAACTGTGACCCGCGGGTCAGGATATTTTCAAAATAATGAAAAGTATCCAAAGCATCTGAAACTGGTGTCATATGATGCCCGAGATCCGAAACGGCAGAAAAAGTTTACGGAACCTGTTTCCCTGCTCTAGATTCTGAACAAGCTGCAGAAACCTGCGTGCAGCTCAGGAGAGAAAAAGAAGGCAAAAACTGTGACCCGCGGGTCAGGATTTTTTCAAAAAAATGAAAAGTATCCAAAGCGTCTCAAACTCACGTCATATGATGCCCGAGATCCGAAAGGGCAGAAAAAGTTTGCGGAACCTGTTTCCCTGCTCTAGATTCTGAACAATCTGCAGAAACCTGAGTGCAGCTCAGGAGAGAAAAAGAATGCAAAAACTCTGACCCGAAAAACTCTGGTCAGGATTTTTTCAAAAAAATGAAAAGTATCCAAAGCGTCTCAAACTCGAGTCATATGATGCCCGAGATCAGAGAGGGCAGAAAGAATTTGCGGGACCTGTTTCCCTGCTCTAGATTCTGAACAAGCTGCAGAAACCTGAGTGCAGCTCAGGAGAGAAAAAGAAGGCAAAAACTGTCTGAAGAAGCTGCAGAAATCTGAGTGCAGCTCAGGAGAGAAAAGGAAGGCAAAAACTCTGACCCGAAAAACTCTGGTCAGGATGTTTTCAAAAAAATGAAAAGTATCCAAAGCGTCTCAAACTCGCGTCATATGATGCCCTAGATCAGAAAGGGCAGAAAGAATTTGCGGAACATGTTTCCCTGCTCTAGATTTTGAACAAGCTGCAGAAACCGGAGTGCAGCTCAGGAGAGAAAAAGAAGGCAAAAACTTTGACCCGCGGGTCAGGATTTTTTCAAAAAAATGAAAAGTATCCAAAGCGTCTCAAACTCGCGTCATATGATGCCCGAGTTCCGAAAGGGCAGAAAAAGTTTGCGGAACCTGTTTCCCTGCTCTAGATTCTGAACAAGCTGCAGAAACCTGAGTGCAGCTCAGGAGAGAAAAAGAAGGCAAAAACTGTGACCCGCGGGTCAGGATTTTTTCAAGAAAATGAAAAGTATCCAAAGCATCTCAAACTCGCGTCATATGATGCCCGAGATCCGAAAGGGCAGAAAAAGTTTGCGGAACCTGTTTCCCTGCTCTAGATTCTGAACAAGCTGCAGAAACCTGAGTGCAGCTCAGGAGAGAAAAAGAAGGCAAAAACTGTGACCCGCGGGTCATGATTTTTTCAAAAAAATGAAAAGTATCCAAAGCGTCTCAAACTCGCGTCATATGATGCCCGAGATCCGAAAGGGCAGAAAAAGTCTGCGGAACCTGTTTCCCTGCTCTAGATTCTGAACAAGCTGCAGAAACCTGAGTGCAGCTCAGGAGAGAAAAAGAATGCAAAAACTCTGACCCGAAAAACTCTGGTCAGGATTTTTTCAAAAAAATGAAAAGTATCCAAGGCATCTCAAACTCGCGTCATATGATGCCCGAGATCAGAGAGGGCAGAAAGAATTTGCGGAACCTGTTTCCCTGCTCTAGATTCTGAACAAGCTGCAGAAACCTGAGTGCAGCTCAGGAGAGAAAAAGAAGGCAAAAACTGTCTGAAGAATCTGCAGAAATCTGAGTGCAGCTCAGGAGAGAAAAGGAAGGCAAAAACTGTGACCCGCGGGTCAGGATTTTTTCAAAAAAATGAAAAGTATCCAAAGCATCTCAAACTCTCGTCATATGATGCCCGAGATCAGAAAGGGCAGAAAGAATTTGCGGAACCTGTTTCCCTGCTCTAGATTCTGAACAAGCTGCAGAAACCTGAGTGCAGCTCAGGAGAGAAAAAGAATGCAAAAACTCTGACCCGAAAAACTCTGGTCAGGATTTTTTCAAAAAAATGAAAAGTATCCAAAGCATCTGAAACTGGCGTCATATGATGCCCGAGATCCAAAACGGCAGAAAAAGTTTACGGAACCTGTTTCCCTGCTCTAGATTCTGAACAAGCTGCAGAAACCTGAGTGCAGCTCAGGAGAGAAAAAGAAGGCAAAAACTGTGACCCGTGGGTCAGGATTTTTTCAAAAAAATGAAAAGTATCCAAAGCGTCTCAAACTCGCGTCATATGATGCCCGAGATCCGAAAGGGCAGAAAAAAATTGCGGAACCTGTTTCCCTGCTCTAGATTCTGAACTAGCCACAGAAACCTGAGTGCAGCTCAGGAGAGAAAAAGAAGGCAAAAACTGTCTGAAGAAGCTGCAGAAATCTGAGTGCAGCTCAGAAGAGAAAAGGAAGGCAAAAACTGTGACCAGCGGGTCAGGATATTTTCAAAATAATGAAAAGTATCCAAAGCATCTGAAACTGGTGTCATATGATGCCCGAGATCCGAAACGGCAGAAAAAGTTTACGGAACCTGTTTCCCTGCTCTAGATTCTGAAAAAGCTGCAGAAACCTGAGTGCAGCTCAGGAGAGAAAAAGAAGGCAAAAACTGTGACCTGCGGGTCAGGATTTTTTCAAAAAAATGAAAAGTATCCAAAGCATCTGAAACTGGCGTCATATGATGCCCGAGATCCGAAACGGCAGAAAAAGTTTACGGAACCTGTTTCCCTGCTCTAGATTCTGAACAAGCTGCAGAAACCTGAGTGCAGCTCAGGAGAGAAAAAGAAGACAAAAACTGTGACCCGCGGGTCAGGATTTTTTCAAAAAAATGAAAAGTATCCAAAGCGTCTCAAAATCGCGTCATATACTGCCCGAGATCCGAAAGGGCAGGAAAAGTTTGCGGAACCTGTTTCCCTGCTCTAGATTCTGAACAAGCTGCAGAAACCTGCGTGCAGCTCAGGAGAGAAAAAGAAGGCAAAAACTGCGACCCGCGGGTCAGGATTTTTTCAAAAAAATGAAAAGTATCCAAAGCGTCTCAAACTCGCGTCATATGATGCCCGAGATCCGAAAGGGCAGAAAATGTTTGCGGAACCTGTTTCCCTGCTCTAGATTCTGAACAAGCTGCAGAAACCTGAGTGCAGCTCAGGAGAGAAAAAGAATGCAAAAACTCTGACCCGAAAAACTCTGGTCAGGATTTTTTCAAAAAAATGAAAAGTATCCAAGGCGTCTCAAACTCGCGTCATATGATGCCCGAGATCAGAGAGGGCAGAAAGAATTTGCGGAACCTGTTTCCCTGCTCTAGATTCTGAACAAGCTGCAGAAACCTGAGTGAGCTCAGGAGAGAAAAAGAAGGCAAAAACTGTCTGAAGAAGCTGCAGAAATCTGAGTGCAGCTCAGGAGAGAAAAGGAAGGCAAAAACTGTGACCCGCGGGTCAGGATTTTTTCAAAAAAATGAAAAGTATCCAAAGCGTCTCAAACTCTCGTCATATGATGCCCGAGATCAGAAAGAGCAGAAAGAATTTGCAGAACCTCTTTCCCTGCTCTAGATTCTGAACAAGCTGCAGAAACCTGAGTGCAGCTCAGGAGAGAAAAAGAAGGCAAAAACTGTGACCCGCGGGTCAGGATTTTTTCAAAAAAATGAAAAGTATCCAAAGCGTCTCAAACTCGCATCATATGATGCATGAGATCCGAAAGGGCAGAAAAAGTTTGCGGAACCTGTTTCCCTGCTCTAGATTCTGAACAAGCTGCAGAAACCTGAGTGCAGCTGAGGAGAGAAAAAGAAGGCAAAAACTGTCTGAAGAAGCTGCAGAAATCTGAGTGCAGCTCAGGAGAGAAAAGGAAGGCAAAAACTGTGACCCGCGGGTCAGGATTTTTTCAAGAAAATGAGAAGTATCCAAAGCATCTGAAACTGGCGTCATATGATGCCCGAGATCCGAAACGGCAGAAAAAGTTTACGGAACCTGTTTCCCTGCTCTAGATTCTGAACAAGCTGCAGAAACCTGCGTGCAGCTCAGGAGAGAAAAAGAAGGCAAAAACTGTGACCCGCGGGTCAGGATTTTTTCAAAAAAATGAAAAGTATCCAAAGCGTCTCAAACTCGCATCATATGATGCATGAGATCCGAAAGGGCAGAAAAAAATTGCGGAACCTGTTTCCCTGCTCTAGATTCTGAACTAGCAGCAGAAACCTGAGTGCAGCTCAGGAGAGAAAAAGAAGGCAAAAACTGTCTGAAGAAGCTGCAGAAATCTGAGTGCAGCTCAGAAGAGAAAAGGAAGGCAAAAACTGTGACCCGCGGGTCAGGATATTTTCAAAATAATGAAAAGTATCCAAAGCATCTGAAACTGGTGTCATATGATGCCCGAGATCCGAAACGGCAGAAAAAGTTTACGGAACCTGTTTCCCTGCTCTAGATTCTGAAAAAGCTGCAGAAACCTGAGTGCAGCTCAGGAGAGAAAAAGAAGGCAAAAACTGTGACCTGCGGGTCAGGATTTTTTCAAAAAAATGAAAAGTATCCAAAGCATCTGAAACTGGCGTCATATGATGCCCGAGATCCGAAACGGCAGAAAAAGTTTACGGAACCTGTTTCCCTGCTCTAGATTCTGAACAAGCTGCAGAAACCTGAGTGCAGCTCAGGAGAGAAAAAGAAGACAAAAACTGTGACCCGCGGGTCAGGATTTTTTCAAAAAAATGAAAAGTATCCAAAGCGTCTCAAACTCGCGTCATATGATGCCCGAGATCCGAAAGGGCAGGAAAAGTTTGCGGAACCTGTTTCCCTGCTCTAGATTCTGAACAAGCTGCAGAAACCTGCTTGCAGCTCAGGAGAGAAAAAGAAGGCAAAAACTGTGACCCGCGGGTCAGGATTTTTTCAAAAAAATGAAAAGTATCCAAAGCGTCTCAAACTCGCGTCATATGATGCCCGAGATCCGAAAGGGCAGAAAATGTTTGCGAAACCTGTTTCCCTGCTCTAGATTCTGAACAAGCTGCAGAAACCTGAGTGCAGCTCAGGAGAGAAAAAGAATGCAAAAACTCTGACCCGAAAAACTCTGGTCAGGATTTTTTCAAAAAAATAAAAAGTATCCAAGGCGTCTCAAACTCGCGTAATATGATGCCCGAGATCAGAGAGGGCAGAAAGAATTTGCGGAACCTGTTTCCCTGCTCTAGATTCTGAACAAGCTGCAGAAACCTGAGTGAGCTCAGGAGAGAAAAAGAAGGCAAAAACTGTCTGAAGAAGCTGCAGAAATCTGAGTGCAGCTCAGGAGAGAAAAGGAAGGCAAAAACTGTGACCCGCGGGTCAGGATTTTTTCAAAAAAATGAAAAGTATCCAAAGCGTCTCAAACTCTCGTCATATGATGCCCGAGATCAGAAAGGGCAGAAAGAATTTGCAGAACCTCTTTCCCTGCTCTAGATTCTGAACAAGCTGCAGAAACCTGAGTGCAGCTGAGGAGAGAAAAAGAAGGCAAAAACTGTCTGAAGAAGCTGCAGAAATCTGAGTGCAGCTCAGGAGAGAAAAGGAAGGCAAAAACTGTGACCCGCGGGTCAGGATTTTTTCAAGAAAATGAAAAGTATCCAAAGCATCTGAAACTGGCGTCATATGATGCCCGAGATCCGAAACGGCAGAAAAAGTTTACGGAACCTGTTTCCCTGCTCTAGATTCTGAACAAGCTGCAGAAACCTGCGTGCAGCTCAGGAGAGAAAAAGAAGGCAAAAACTGTGACCCGCGGGTCAGGATTTTTTCAAAAAAATGAAAAGTATCCAAAGCGTCTCAAACTCGCATCATATGATGCATGAGATCCGAAAGGGCAGAAAAAAATTGCGGAACCTGTTTCCCTGCTCTAGATTCTGAACTAGCAGCAGAAACCTGAGTGCAGCTCAGGAGAGAAAAAGAAGGCAAAAACTGTCTGAAGAAGCTGCAGAAATCTGAGTGCAGCTCAGAAGAGAAAAGGAAGGCAAAAACTGTGACCCGCGGGTCAGGATATTTTCAAAATAATGAAAAGTATCCAAAGCATCTGAAACTGGTGTCATATGATGCCCGAGATCCGAAACGGCAGAAAAAGTTTACGGAACCTGTTTCCCTGCTCTAGATTCTGAAAAAGCTGCAGAAACCTGAGTGCAGCTCAGGAGAGAAAAAGAAGGCAAAAACTGTGACCTGCGGGTCAGGATTTTTTCAAAAAAATGAAAAGTATCCAAAGCATCTGAAACTGGCGTCATATGATGCCCGAGATCCGAAACGGCAGAAAAAGTTTACGGAACCTGTTTCCCTGCTCTAGATTCTGAACAAGCTGCAGAAACCTGAGTGCAGCTCAGGAGAGAAAAAGAAGACAAAAACTGTGACCCGCGGGTCAGGATTTTTTCAAAAAAATGAAAAGTATCCAAAGCGTCTCAAAATCGCGTCATATACTGCCCGAGATCCGAAAGGGCAGGAAAAGTTTGCGGAACCTGTTTCCCTGCTCTAGATTCTGAACAAGCTGCAGAAACCTGCTTGCAGCTCAGGAGAGAAAAAGAAGGCAAAAACTGTGACCCGCGGGTCAGGATTTTTTCAAAAAAATGAAAAGTATCCAAAGCGTCTCAAACTCGCGTCATATGATGCCCGAGATCCGAAAGGGCAGAAAATGTTTGCGGAACCTGTTTCCCTGCTCTAGATTCTGAACAAGCTGCAGAAACCTGAGTGCAGCTCAGGAGAGAAAAAGAATGCAAAAACTCTGACCCGACAAACTCTGGTCAGGATTTTTTCAAAAAAATGAAAAGTATCCAAGGCGTCTCAAACTCGCGTCATATGATGCCCGAGATCAGAGAGGGCAGAAAGAATTTGCGGAACCTGTTTCCCTGCTCTAGATTCTGAACAAGCTGCAGAAACCTGAGTGAGCTCAGGAGAGAAAAAGAAGGCAAAAACTGTCTGAAGAAGCTGCAGAAATCTGAGTGCAGCTCAGGAGAGAAAAGGAAGGCAAAAACTGTGACCCGCGGGTCAGGATTTTTTCAAAAAAATGAAAAGTATCCAAAGCGTCTCAAACTCTCGTCATATGATGCCCGAGATCAGAAAGGGCAGAAAGAATTTGCAGAACCTCTTTCCCTGCTCTAGATTCTGAACAAGCTGCAGAAACCTGAGTGCAGCTGAGGAGAGAAAAGGAAGGCAAAAACTGTCTGAAGAAGCTGCAGAAATCTGAGTGCAGCTCAGGAGAGAAAAGGAAGGCAAAAACTGTGACCCGCGGGTCAGGATTTTTTCAAGAAAATGAAAAGTATCCAAAGCATCTGAAACTGGCATCATATGATGCCCGAGATCCGAAACGGCAGAAAAAGTTTACGGAACCTGTTTCCCTGCTCTAGATTCTGAACAAGCTGCAGAAACCTGCGTGCAGCTCAGGAGAGAAAAAGAAGGCAAAAACTGTGACCCGCGGGTCAGGATTTTTTCAAAAGAATGAAAAGTATCCAAAGCGTCTCAAACTCGCATCATATGATGCATGAGATCCGAAAGGGCAGAAAAAAATTGCGGACCTGTTTCCCTGCTCTAGATTCTGAACTAGCAGCAGAAACCTGAGTGCAGCTCAGGAGAGAAAAAGAAGGCAAAAACTGTCTGAAGAAGCTGCAGAAATCTGAGTGCAGCTCAGAAGAGAAAAGGAAGGCAAAAACTGTGACCCGCGGGTCAGGATATTTTCAAAATAATGAAAAGTATCCAAAGCATCTGAAACTGGTGTCATATGATGCCCGAGATCCGAAACGGCAGAAAAAGTTTACGGAACCTGTTTCCCTGCTCTAGATTCTGAAAAAGCTGCAGAAACCTGAGTGCAGCTCAGGAGAGAAAAAGAAGACAAAAACTGTGACCTGCGGGTCAGGATTTTTTCAAAAAAATGAAAAGTATCCAAAGCATCTGAAACTGGCGTCATATGATGCCCGAGATCCGAAAGGGCAGAAAAAGTTTACGGAACCTGTTTCCCTGCTCTAGATTCTGAACAAGCTGCAGAAACCTGACTGCAGCTCAGGAGAGAGAAAGAAGACAAAAACTGTGACCCGCGGGTCAGGATTTTTTCAAAAAAATGAAAAGTATCCAAAGCATCTGAAACTGGCGTCATATGATGCCCGAGATCCGAAACGGCAGAAAAAGTTTACGGAACCTGTTTCCCTGCTCTAGATTCTGAACAAGCTGCAGAAACCTGAGTGCAGCTCAGGAGAGAAAAAGAAGACAAAAACTGTGACCCGCGGGTCAGGATTTTTTCAAAAAAATGAAAAGTATCCAAAGCGTCTCAAACTCGCATCATATGATGCATGAGATCCGAAAGGGCAGAAAAAAATTGCGGAACCTGTTTCCCTGCTCTAGATTCTGAACTAGCAGCAGAAACCTGAGTGCAGCTCAGGAGAGAAAAAGAAGGCAAAAACTGTCTGAAGAAGCTGCAGAAATCTGAGTGCAGCTCAGAAGAGAAAAGGAAGGCAAAAACTGTGACCCGCGGGTCAGGATATTTTCAAAATAATGAAAAGTATCCAAAGCATCTGAAACTGGTGTCATATGATGCCCGAGATCCGAAACGGCAGAAAAAGTTTACGGAACCTGTTTCCCTGCTCTAGATTCTGAAAAAGCTGCAGAAACCTGAGTGCACCTCAGGAGAGAAAAAGAAGGCAAAAACTGTGACCTGCGGGTCAGGATTTTTTCAAAAAAATGAAAAGTATCCAAAGCATCTGAAACTGGCGTCATATGATGCCCGAGATCCGAAACGGCAGAAAAAGTTTACGGAACCTGTTTCCCTGCTCTAGATTCTGAACAAGCTGCAGAAACCTGAGTGCAGCTCAGGAGAGAAAAAGAAGACAAAAACTGTGACCCGCGGGTCAGGATTTTTTCAAAAAAATGAAAAGTATCCAAAGCGTCTCAAAATCGCGTCATATACTGCCCGAGATCCGAAAGGGCAGAAAAAGTTTGCGGAACCTGTTTCCCTGCTCTAGATTCTGAACAAGCTGCAGAAACCTGCTTGCAGCTCAGGAGAGAAAAAGAAGGCAAAAACTGTGACCCGCGGGTCAGGATTTTTTCAAAAAAATGAAAAGTATCCAAAGCGTCTCAAACTCGCGTCATATGATGCCCGAGATCCGAAAGGGCAGAAAATGTTTGCGGAACCTGTTTCCCTGCTCTAGATTCTGAACAAGCTGCAGAAACCTGAGTGCAGCTCAGGAGAGAAAAAGAATGCAAAAACTCTGACCCGAAAAACTCTGGTCAGGATTTTTTCAAAAAAATGAAAAGTATCCAAGGCGTCTCAAACTCGCGTCATATGATGCCCGAGATCAGAGAGGGCAGAAAGAATTTGCGGAACCTGTTTCCCTGCTCTAGATTCTGAACAAGCTGCAGAAACCTGAGTGAGCTCAGGAGAGAAAAAGAAGGCAAAAACTGTCTGAAGAAGCTGCAGAAATCTGAGTGCAGCTCAGAAGAGAAAAGGAAGGCAAAAACTGTGACCCGCGGGTCAGGATATTTTCAAAATAATGAAAAGTATCCAAAGCATCTGAAACTGGTGTCATATGATGCCCGAGATCCGAAACGGCAGAAAAAGTTTACGGAACCTGTTTCCCTGCTCTAGATTCTGAAAAAGCTGCAGAAACCTGAGTGCAGCTCAGGAGAGAAAAAGAAGGCAAAAACTGTGACCTGCGGGTCAGGATTTTTTCAAAAAAATGAAAAGTATCCAAAGCATCTGAAACTGGCGTCATATGATGCCCGAGATCCGAAACGGCAGAAAAAGTTTACGGAACCTGTTTCCCTGCTCTAGATTCTGAACAAGCTGCAGAAACCTGAGTGCAGCTCAGGAGAGAAAAAGAAGACAAAAACTGTGACCCGCGGGTCAGGATTTTTTCAAAAAAATGAAAAGTATCCAAAGCGTCTCAAAATCGCGTCATATACTGCCCGAGATCCGAAAGGGCAGGAAAAGTTTGCGGAACCTGTTTCCCTGCTCTAGATTCTGAACAAGCTGCAGAAACCTGCTTGCAGCTCAGGAGAGAAAAAGAAGGCAAAAACTGTGACCCGCGGGTCAGGATTTTTTCAAAAAAATGAAAAGTATCCAAAGCGTCTCAAACTCGCGTCATATGATGCCCGAGATCCGAAAGGGCAGAAAATGTTTGCGGAACCTGTTTCCCTGCTCTAGATTCTGAACAAGCTGCAGAAACCTGAGTGCAGCTCAGGAGAGAAAAAGAATGCAAAAACTCTGACCCGAAAAACTCTGGTCAGGATTTTTTCAAAAAAATGAAAAGTATCCAAGGCGTCTCAAACTCGCGTCATATGATGCCCGAGATCAGAGAGGGCAGAAAGAATTTGCGGAACCTGTTTCCCTGCTCTAGATTCTGAACAAGCTGCAGAAACCTGAGTGAGCTCAGGAGAGAAAAAGAAGGCAAAAACTGTCTGAAGAAGCTGCAGAAATCTGAGTGCAGCTCAGGAGAGAAAAGGAAGGCAAAAACTGTGACCCGCGGGTCAGGATTTTTTCAAAAAAATGAAAAGTATCCAAAGCGTCTCAAACTCTCGTCATATGATGCCCGAGATCAGAAAGGGCAGAAAGAATTTGCAGAACCTCTTTCCCTGCTCTAGATTCTGAACAAGCTGCAGAAACCTGAGTGCAGCTGAGGAGAGAAAAGGAAGGCAAAAACTGTCTGAAGAAGCTGCAGAAATCTGAGTGCAGCTCAGGAGAGAAAAGGAAGGCAAAAACTGTGACCCGCGGGTCAGGATTTTTTCAAGAAAATGAAAAGTATCCAAAGCATCTGAAACTGGCATCATATGATGCCCGAGATCCGAAACGGCAGAAAAAGTTTACGGAACCTGTTTCCCTGCTCTAGATTCTGAACAAGCTGCAGAAACCTGCGTGCAGCTCAGGAGAGAAAAAGAAGGCAAAAACTGTGACCCGCGGGTCAGGATTTTTTCAAAAGAATGAAAAGTATCCAAAGCGTCTCAAACTCGCATCATATGATGCATGAGATCCGAAAGGGCAGAAAAAAATTGCGGACCTGTTTCCCTGCTCTAGATTCTGAACTAGCAGCAGAAACCTGAGTGCAGCTCAGGAGAGAAAAAGAAGGCAAAAACTGTCTGAAGAAGCTGCAGAAATCTGAGTGCAGCTCAGAAGAGAAAAGGAAGGCAAAAACTGTGACCCGCGGGTCAGGATATTTTCAAAATAATGAAAAGTATCCAAAGCATCTGAAACTGGTGTCATATGATGCCCGAGATCCGAAACGGCAGAAAAAGTTTACGGAACCTGTTTCCCTGCTCTAGATTCTGAAAAAGCTGCAGAAACCTGAGTGCAGCTCAGGAGAGAAAAAGAAGACAAAAACTGTGACCTGCGGGTCAGGATTTTTTCAAAAAAATGAAAAGTATCCAAAGCATCTGAAACTGGCGTCATATGATGCCCGAGATCCGAAAGGGCAGAAAAAGTTTACGGAACCTGTTTCCCTGCTCTAGATTCTGAACAAGCTGCAGAAACCTGACTGCAGCTCAGGAGAGAGAAAGAAGACAAAAACTGTGACCCGCGGGTCAGGATTTTTTCAAAAAAATGAAAAGTATCCAAAGCATCTGAAACTGGCGTCATATGATGCCCGAGATCCGAAACGGCAGAAAAAGTTTACGGAACCTGTTTCCCTGCTCTAGATTCTGAACAAGCTGCAGAAACCTGAGTGCAGCTCAGGAGAGAAAAAGAAGACAAAAACTGTGACCCGCGGGTCAGGATTTTTTCAAAAAAATGAAAAGTATCCAAAGCGTCTCAAAATCGCGTCATATGATGCCCGAGATCCGAAAGGGCAGAAAATGTTTGCGGAACCTGTTTCCCTGCTCTAGATTCTGAACAGGCTGCAGAAACCTGAGTGCAGCTCAGGAGAGAAAAAGAATGCAAAAACTCTGACCCGAAAAACTCTGGTCAGGATTTTTTCAAAAAAATGAAAAGTATCCAAAGCATCTGAAACTGGCGTCATATGATGCCCGAGATCCGAAAGGGCAGAAAATGTTTGCGGAACCTGTTTCCCTGCTCTAGATTCTAAACAAGCTGCAGAAACCTGAGTGCAGCTCAGGAGAGAAAAAGAATGCAAAAACTCTGACCCGAAAAACTCTGGTCAGGATTTTTTCAAAAAAATGAAAAGTATCCAAGGCGTCTCAAACTCGCATCATATGATGCCCGAGATCAGAGAGGGCAGAAAGAATTTGCGGAACCTGTTTCCCTGCTCTAGATTCTGAACAAGCTGCAGAAACCTGAGTGAGCTCAGGAGAGAAAAAGAAGGCAAAAACTGTCTGAAGAAGCTGCAGAAATCTGAGTGCAGCTTAGGAGAGAAAAGGAAGGCAAAAACTGTGACCCGCGGGTCAGGATTTTTTCAAAAAAATGAAAAGTATCCAAAGCGTCTCAAACGCTCGTCATATGATGCCCGAGATCAGAAAGGGCAGAAAGAATTTGCAGAACCTCTTTCCCTGCTCTAGATTCTGAACAAGCTGCAGAAACCTGAGTGCAGCTGAGGAGAGAAAAAGAAGGCAAAAACTGTCTGAAGAAGCTGCAGAAATCTGAGTGCAGCTCAGGAGAGAAAAGGAAGGCAAAAACTGTGACCCGCAGGTCAGGATTTTTTCAAGAAAATGAAAAGTATCCAAAGCATCTCAAACTCTCGTCATATGATGCCCGAGATCCGAAACGGCAGAAAAAGTTTACGGAACCTGTTTCCCTGCTCTAGATTCTGAACAAGCTGCAGAAACCTGCGTGCAGCTCAGGAGAGAAAAAGAAGGCAAAAACTGTGACCCGCGGGTCAGGATTTTTTCAAAAGAATGAAAAGTATCCAAAGCGTCTCAAACTCGCATCATATGATGCATGAGATCCGAAAGGGCAGAAAAAAATTGCGGAACCTGTTTCCCTGCTCTAGATTCTGAACTAGCAGCAGAAACCTGAGTGCAGCTCAGGAGAGAAAAAGAAGGCAAAAACTGTCTGAAGAAGCTGCAGAAATCTGAGTGCAGCTCAGAAGAGAAAAGGAAGGCAAAAACTGTGACCCGCTGGTCAGGATATTTTCAAAATAATGAAAAGTATCCAAAGCATCTGAAACTGGTGTCATATGATGCCCGAGATCCGAAACGGCAGAAAAAGTTTACGGAACCTGTTTCCCTGCTCTAGATTCTGAAAAAGCTGCAGAAACCTGAGTGCAGCTCAGGAGAGAAAAAGAAGACAAAAACTGTGACCTGCGGGTCAGGATTTTTTCAAAAAAATGAAAAGTATCCAAAGCATCTGAAACTGGCGTCATATGATGCCCGAGATCCGAAAGGGCAGAAAAAGTTTACGGAACCTGTTTCCCTGCTCTAGATTCTGAACAAGCTGCAGAAACCTGACTGCAGCTCAGGAGAGAGAAAGAAGACAAAAACTGTGACCCGCGGGTCAGGATTTTTTCAAAAAAATGAAAAGTATCCAAAGCGTCTCAAACTCGCGTCATATGATGCCCGAGATCCGAAAGGGCAGAAAAAGTTTGCGGAACCTGTTTCCCTGCTCTAGATTCTGAACAAGCTGCAGAAACCTGCGTGCAGCTCAGGAGAGAGAAAGAAGACAAAAACTGTGACCCGCGGGTCAGGATTTTTTCAAAAAAATGAAAAGTATCCAAAGCGTCTCAAAATCGCGTCATATGCTGCCCGAGATCCGAAAGGGCAGGAAAAGTTTGCGGAACCTGTTTCCCTGCTCTAGATTCTGAACAAGCTGCAGAAACCTGCTTGCAGCTCAGGAGAGAAAAAGAAGGCAAAAACTCTGACCCGAAAAACTCTGGTCAGGATTTTTTCAAAAAAATGAAAAGTATCCAAAGCATCTGAAACTGGCGTCATATGATGCCCGAGATCTGAAACGGCAGAAAAAGTTTACGGAACCTGTTTCCCTGCTCTAGATTCTGAACAAGCTGCAGAAACCTGAGTGCAGCTCAGGAGAGAAAAAGAAGACCAAAACTGTGACCCGCGGGTCAGGATTTTTTCAAAAAAATGAAAAGTATCCAAAGCGTCTCAAACTCGCGTCATATGATGCCCGAGATCCGAAAGGGCAGAAAAAGTTTGCGGAACCTGTTTCCCTGCTCTAGATTCTGAACAAGCTGCAGAAACCTGCGTGCAGCTCAGGAGAGAAAAAGAAGGCAAAAACTGTGACCCGCGGGTCAGGATTTTTTCAAAAAAATGAAAAGTATCCAAAGCGTCTCAAACTCGCATCATATGATGCATGAGATCCGAAAGGGCAGAAAAAGTTTGCGGAACCTGTTTCCCTGCTCTAGATTCTGAACAAGCTGCAGAAACCTGAGTGCAGCTGAGGAGAGAAAAAGAAGGCAAAAACTGTCTGAAGAAGCTGCAGAAATCTGAGTGCAGCTCAGGAGAGAAAAGGAAGGCAAAAACTGTGACCCGCGGGTCAGGATTTTTTCAAGAAAATGAAAAGTATCCAAAGCATCTGAAACTGGCGTCATATGATGCCCGAGATCCGAAACGGCAGAAAAAGTTTACGGAACCTGTTTCCCTGCTCTAGATTCTGAACAAGCTGCAGAAACCTGCGTGCAGCTCAGGAGAGAAAAAGAAGGCAAAAACTGTGACCCACGGGTCAGGATTTTTTCAAAAAAAAGAAAAGTATCCAAAGCGTCTCAAACTCGCATCATATGATGCATGAGATCCGAAAGGGCAGAAAAAGTTTGCGGAACCTGTTTCCCTGCTCTAGATTCTGAACAAGCTGCAGAAACCTGAGTGCAGCTCAGGAGAGAAAAAGAAGGCAAAAACTGTGACCCGCGGGTCAGGATTTTTTCAAAAAAATGAAAAGTATCCAAAGCGTCTCAAACTCACGTCATATGATGCCCGAGATCCGAAAGGGCAGAAAGAATTTGCGGAACCTGTTTCCCTGCTCTAGATTCTGAACAAGCTGCAGAAACCTGAGTGCAGCTCAGGAGAGAAAAAGAATGCAAAAACTCTGACCCGAAAAACTCTGGTCAGGATTTTTTCAAAAAAATGAAAAGTATCCAAGGCATCTCAAACTCGCGTCATATGATGCCCGAGATCAGAGAGGGCAGAAAGAATTTGCGGAACCTGTTTCCCTGCTCTAGATTCTGAACAAGCTGCAGAAACCTGAGTGCAGCTCAGGAGAGAAAAAGAAGGCAAAAACTGTCTGAAGAAGCTGCAGAAATCTGAGTGCAGCTCAGGAGAGAAAAGGAAGGCAAAAACTGTGACCCGCGGGTCAGGATTTTTTCAAAAAAATGAAAAGTATCCAAAGCGTCTCAAACTCGCGTCATATGATGCCCGAGATCCGAAACGGCAGAAAAAGTTTGCGGAACCTGTTTACCTACTCTAGATCTTGAACAAGCTGCAGAAACCTGAGTGCAGCTCAGGAGAGAAAAAGAATGCAAAAACTCTGACCCGAAAAACTGGTCAGGATTTTTTCAAAAAAATGAAAAGTATCCAAAGCATCTGAAACTGGCGTCATATGATGCCCGAGATCCGAAACGGCAGAAAAAGTTTACGGAACCTGTTTCCCTGCTCTAGATTCTGAACAAGCTGCAGAAACCTGAGTGCAGCTCAGGAGAGAAAAAGAAGGCAAAAACTGTGACCCGTGGGTCAGGATTTTTTCAAAAAAATGAAAAGTATCCAAAGCGTCTCAAACTCGCGTCATATGATGCCCGAGATCCGAAAGGGCAGAAAAAAATTGTGGAACCTGTTTCCCTGCTCTAGATTCTGAACTAGCAGCAGAAACCTGAGTGCAGCTCAGGAGAGAAAAAGAAGGCAAAAACTGTCTGAAGAAGCTGCAGAAATCTGAGTGCAGCTCAGAAGAGAAAAGGAAGGCAAAAACTGTGACCCGCGGGTCAGGATATTTTCAAAATAATGAAAAGTATCCAAAGCATCTGAAACTGGTGTCATATGATGCCCGAGATCCGAAACGGCAGAAAAAGTTTACGGAACCTGTTTCCCTGCTCTAGATTCTGAACAAGCTGCAGAAACCTGCGTGCAGCTCAGGAGAGAAAAAGAAGGCAAAAACTGTGACCCGCGGGTCAGGATTTTTTCAAAAAAATGAAAAGTATCCAAAGCGTCTCAAACTCGCATCATATGATGCATGAGATCCGAAAGGGCAGAAAAAGTTTGCGGAACCTGTTTCCCTGCTCTAGATTCTGAACAAGCTGCAGAAACCTGAGTGCAGCTGAGGAGAGAAAAAGAAGGCAAAAACTGTCTGAAGAAGCTGCAGAAATCTGAGTGCAGCTCAGGAGAGAAAAGGAAGGCAAAAACTGTGACCCGCGGGTCAGGATTTTTTCAAGAAAATGAAAAGTATCCAAAGCATCTGAAACTGGCGTCATATGATGCCCGAGATCCGAAACGGCAGAAAAAGTTTACGGAACCTGTTTCCCTGCTCTAGATTCTGAACAAGCTGCAGAAACCTGCGTGCAGCTCAGGAGAGAAAAAGAAGGCAAAAACTGTGACCCACGGGTCAGGATTTTTTCAAAAAAAAGAAAAGTATCCAAAGCGTCTCAAACTCGCATCATATGATGCATGAGATCCGAAAGGGCAGAAAAAGTTTGCGGAACCTGTTTCCCTGCTCTAGATTCTGAACAAGCTGCAGAAACCTGAGTGCAGCTCAGGAGAGAAAAAGAAGGCAAAAACTGTGACCCGCGGGTCAGGATTTTTTCAAAAAAATGAAAAGTATCCAAAGCGTCTCAAACTCACGTCATATGATGCCCGAGATCCGAAAGGGCAGAAAGAATTTGCGGAACCTGTTTCCCTGCTCTAGATTCTGAACAAGCTGCAGAAACCTGAGTGCAGCTCAGGAGAGAAAAAGAATGCAAAAACTCTGACCCGAAAAACTCTGGTCAGGATTTTTTCAAAAAAATGAAAAGTATCCAAGGCATCTCAAACTCGCGTCATATGATGCCCGAGATCAGAGAGGGCAGAAAGAATTTGCGGAACCTGTTTCCCTGCTCTAGATTCTGAACAAGCTGCAGAAACCTGAGTGCAGCTCAGGAGAGAAAAAGAAGGCAAAAACTGTCTGAAGAAGCTGCAGAAATCTGAGTGCAGCTCAGGAGAGAAAAGGAAGGCAAAAACTGTGACCCGCGGGTCAGGATTTTTTCAAAAAAATGAAAAGTATCCAAAGCGTCTCAAACTCGCGTCATATGATGCCCGAGATCCGAAACGGCAGAAAAAGTTTGCGGAACCTGTTTACCTACTCTAGATCTTGAACAAGCTGCAGAAACCTGAGTGCAGCTCAGGAGAGAAAAAGAATGCAAAAACTCTGACCCGAAAAACTGGTCAGGATTTTTTCAAAAAAATGAAAAGTATCCAAAGCATCTGAAACTGGCGTCATATGATGCCCGAGATCCGAAACGGCAGAAAAAGTTTACGGAACCTGTTTCCCTGCTCTAGATTCTGAACAAGCTGCAGAAACCTGAGTGCAGCTCAGGAGAGAAAAAGAAGGCAAAAACTGTGACCCGTGGGTCAGGATTTTTTCAAAAAAATGAAAAGTATCCAAAGCGTCTCAAACTCGCGTCATATGATGCCCGAGATCCGAAAGGGCAGAAAAAAATTGTGGAACCTGTTTCCCTGCTCTAGATTCTGAACTAGCAGCAGAAACCTGAGTGCAGCTCAGGAGAGAAAAAGAAGGCAAAAACTGTCTGAAGAAGCTGCAGAAATCTGAGTGCAGCTCAGAAGAGAAAAGGAAGGCAAAAACTGTGACCCGCGGGTCAGGATATTTTCAAAATAATGAAAAGTATCCAAAGCATCTGAAACTGGTGTCATATGATGCCCGAGATCCGAAACGGCAGAAAAAGTTTACGGAACCTGTTTCCCTGCTCTAGATTCTGAAAAAGCTGCAGAAACCTGAGTGCAGCTCAGGAGAGAAAAAGAAGACAAAAACTGTGACCTGCGGGTCAGGATTTTTTCAAAAAAATGAAAAGTATCCAAAGCATCTGAAACTGGCGTCATATGATGCCCGAGATCCGAAAGGGCAGAAAAAAATTGCGGAACCTGTTTCCCTGCTCTAGATTCTGAACAAGCTGCAGAAACCTGAGTGCAGCTCAGGAGAGAAAAAGAAGGCAAAAACTGTCTGAAGAAGCTGCAGAAACCTGAGTGCAGCTCAGGAGAGAAAAAGGAGGCAAAAACTGTGACCCGCGGGTCAGGATTTTTTCAAAAAAATGAAAAGTATCCAAAGCGTCTCAAACTCGCGTCATATGATGCCCGAGATCCGAAAGGGCAGAAAAAGTTTGCGGAACCTGTTTCCCTGCTCTAGATTCTGAACAAGCTGCAGAAACCTGAATGCAGCTCAGGAGAGAAAAAGAAGGCAAAAACTGTGACCCGCGGGTCAGGATTTTTTCAAAAAAATGAAAAGTATCCAAAGCGTCTCAAACTCGCGTCATATGATGCCCGAGATCAGAAACGGTAGAAAAAGTTTACGGAACCTGTTTCCCTGCTCTAGATTCTGAACAAGCTGCAGAAACCTGAGTGCAGCTCAGGAGAGAAAAAGAAGACAAAAACTGTGACCCGCGGGTCAGGATTTTTTCAAAAAAATGAAAAGTATCCAAAGCGTCTCAAACTCGCGTCATATGATGCCCGAGATCAGAAAGGGCAGAAAAAGTTTGCGGAACCTGTTTCCCTGCTCTAGATTCTGAACTAGCAGCAGAAACCTGAGTGCAGCTCAGGAGAGAAAAAGAAGGCAAAAACTGTCTGAAGAAGCTGCAGAAATCTGAGTGCAGCTCAGAAGAGAAAAGGAAGGCAAAAACTGTGACCCGCTGGTCAGGATATTTTCAAAATAATGAAAAGTATCCAAAGCATCTGAAACTGGTGTCATATGATGCCCGAGATCCGAAACGGCAGAAAAAGTTTACGGAACCTGTTTCCCTGCTCTAGATTCTGAAAAAGCTGCAGAAACCTGAGTGCAGCTCAGGAGAGAAAAAGAAGACAAAAACTGTGACCTGCGGGTCAGGATTTTTTCAAAAAAATGAAAAGTATCCAAAGCATCTGAAACTGGCGTCATATGATGCCCGAGATCCGAAAGGGCAGAAAAAGTTTACGGAACCTGTTTCCCTGCTCTAGATTCTGAACAAGCTGCAGAAACCTGACTGCAGCTCAGGAGAGAGAAAGAAGACAAAAACTGTGACCCGCGGGTCAGGATTTTTTCAAAAAAATGAAAAGTATCCAAAGCGTCTCAAACTCGCGTCATATGATGCCCGAGATCCGAAAGGGCAGAAAAAGTTTGCGGAACCTGTTTCCCTGCTCTAGATTCTGAACAAGCTGCAGAAACCTGCGTGCAGCTCAGGAGAGAGAAAGAAGACAAAAACTGTGACCCGCGGGTCAGGATTTTTTCAAAAAAATGAAAAGTATCCAAAGCGTCTCAAAATCGCGTCATATGCTGCCCGAGATCCGAAAGGGCAGGAAAAGTTTGCGGAACCTGTTTCCCTGCTCTAGATTCTGAACAAGCTGCAGAAACCTGCTTGCAGCTCAGGAGAGAAAAAGAAGGCAAAAACTCTGACCCGAAAAACTCTGGTCAGGATTTTTTCAAAAAAATGAAAAGTATCCAAAGCATCTGAAACTGGCGTCATATGATGCCCGAGATCTGAAACGGCAGAAAAAGTTTACGGAACCTGTTTCCCTGCTCTAGATTCTGAACAAGCTGCAGAAACCTGAGTGCAGCTCAGGAGAGAAAAAGAAGACCAAAACTGTGACCCGCGGGTCAGGATTTTTTCAAAAAAATGAAAAGTATCCAAAGCGTCTCAAACTCGCGTCATATGATGCCCGAGATCCGAAAGGGCAGAAAAAGTTTGCGGAACCTGTTTCCCTGCTCTAGATTCTGAACAAGCTGCAGAAACCTGCGTGCAGCTCAGGAGAGAAAAAGAAGGCAAAAACTGTGACCCGCGGGTCAGGATTTTTTCAAAAAAATGAAAAGTATCCAAAGCGTCTCAAACTCGCATCATATGATGCATGAGATCCGAAAGGGCAGAAAAAGTTTGCGGAACCTGTTTCCCTGCTCTAGATTCTGAACAAGCTGCAGAAACCTGAGTGCAGCTGAGGAGAGAAAAAGAAGGCAAAAACTGTCTGAAGAAGCTGCAGAAATCTGAGTGCAGCTCAGGAGAGAAAAGGAAGGCAAAAACTGTGACCCGCGGGTCAGGATTTTTTCAAGAAAATGAAAAGTATCCAAAGCATCTGAAACTGGCGTCATATGATGCCCGAGATCCGAAACGGCAGAAAAAGTTTACGGAACCTGTTTCCCTGCTCTAGATTCTGAACAAGCTGCAGAAACCTGCGTGCAGCTCAGGAGAGAAAAAGAAGGCAAAAACTGTGACCCACGGGTCAGGATTTTTTCAAAAAAAAGAAAAGTATCCAAAGCGTCTCAAACTCGCATCATATGATGCATGAGATCCGAAAGGGCAGAAAAAGTTTGCGGAACCTGTTTCCCTGCTCTAGATTCTGAACAAGCTGCAGAAACCTGAGTGCAGCTCAGGAGAGAAAAAGAAGGCAAAAACTGTGACCCGCGGGTCAGGATTTTTTCAAAAAAATGAAAAGTATCCAAAGCGTCTCAAACTCACGTCATATGATGCCCGAGATCCGAAAGGGCAGAAAGAATTTGCGGAACCTGTTTCCCTGCTCTAGATTCTGAACAAGCTGCAGAAACCTGAGTGCAGCTCAGGAGAGAAAAAGAATGCAAAAACTCTGACCCGAAAAACTCTGGTCAGGATTTTTTCAAAAAAATGAAAAGTATCCAAGGCATCTCAAACTCGCGTCATATGATGCCCGAGATCAGAGAGGGCAGAAAGAATTTGCGGAACCTGTTTCCCTGCTCTAGATTCTGAACAAGCTGCAGAAACCTGAGTGCAGCTCAGGAGAGAAAAAGAAGGCAAAAACTGTCTGAAGAAGCTGCAGAAATCTGAGTGCAGCTCAGGAGAGAAAAGGAAGGCAAAAACTGTGACCCGCGGGTCAGGATTTTTTCAAAAAAATGAAAAGTATCCAAAGCGTCTCAAACTCGCGTCATATGATGCCCGAGATCCGAAACGGCAGAAAAAGTTTGCGGAACCTGTTTACCTACTCTAGATCTTGAACAAGCTGCAGAAACCTGAGTGCAGCTCAGGAGAGAAAAAGAATGCAAAAACTCTGACCCGAAAAACTGGTCAGGATTTTTTCAAAAAAATGAAAAGTATCCAAAGCATCTGAAACTGGCGTCATATGATGCCCGAGATCCGAAACGGCAGAAAAAGTTTACGGAACCTGTTTCCCTGCTCTAGATTCTGAACAAGCTGCAGAAACCTGAGTGCAGCTCAGGAGAGAAAAAGAAGGCAAAAACTGTGACCCGTGGGTCAGGATTTTTTCAAAAAAATGAAAAGTATCCAAAGCGTCTCAAACTCGCGTCATATGATGCCCGAGATCCGAAAGGGCAGAAAAAAATTGTGGAACCTGTTTCCCTGCTCTAGATTCTGAACTAGCAGCAGAAACCTGAGTGCAGCTCAGGAGAGAAAAAGAAGGCAAAAACTGTCTGAAGAAGCTGCAGAAATCTGAGTGCAGCTCAGAAGAGAAAAGGAAGGCAAAAACTGTGACCCGCGGGTCAGGATATTTTCAAAATAATGAAAAGTATCCAAAGCATCTGAAACTGGTGTCATATGATGCCCGAGATCCGAAACGGCAGAAAAAGTTTACGGAACCTGTTTCCCTGCTCTAGATTCTGAACAAGCTGCAGAAACCTGCGTGCAGCTCAGGAGAGAAAAAGAAGGCAAAAACTGTGACCCGCGGGTCAGGATTTTTTCAAAAAAATGAAAAGTATCCAAAGCGTCTCAAACTCGCATCATATGATGCATGAGATCCGAAAGGGCAGAAAAAGTTTGCGGAACCTGTTTCCCTGCTCTAGATTCTGAACAAGCTGCAGAAACCTGAGTGCAGCTGAGGAGAGAAAAAGAAGGCAAAAACTGTCTGAAGAAGCTGCAGAAATCTGAGTGCAGCTCAGGAGAGAAAAGGAAGGCAAAAACTGTGACCCGCGGGTCAGGATTTTTTCAAGAAAATGAAAAGTATCCAAAGCATCTGAAACTGGCGTCATATGATGCCCGAGATCCGAAACGGCAGAAAAAGTTTACGGAACCTGTTTCCCTGCTCTAGATTCTGAACAAGCTGCAGAAACCTGCGTGCAGCTCAGGAGAGAAAAAGAAGGCAAAAACTGTGACCCACGGGTCAGGATTTTTTCAAAAAAAAGAAAAGTATCCAAAGCGTCTCAAACTCGCATCATATGATGCATGAGATCCGAAAGGGCAGAAAAAGTTTGCGGAACCTGTTTCCCTGCTCTAGATTCTGAACAAGCTGCAGAAACCTGAGTGCAGCTCAGGAGAGAAAAAGAAGGCAAAAACTGTGACCCGCGGGTCAGGATTTTTTCAAAAAAATGAAAAGTATCCAAAGCGTCTCAAACTCACGTCATATGATGCCCGAGATCCGAAAGGGCAGAAAGAATTTGCGGAACCTGTTTCCCTGCTCTAGATTCTGAACAAGCTGCAGAAACCTGAGTGCAGCTCAGGAGAGAAAAAGAATGCAAAAACTCTGACCCGAAAAACTCTGGTCAGGATTTTTTCAAAAAAATGAAAAGTATCCAAGGCATCTCAAACTCGCGTCATATGATGCCCGAGATCAGAGAGGGCAGAAAGAATTTGCGGAACCTGTTTCCCTGCTCTAGATTCTGAACAAGCTGCAGAAACCTGAGTGCAGCTCAGGAGAGAAAAAGAAGGCAAAAACTGTCTGAAGAAGCTGCAGAAATCTGAGTGCAGCTCAGGAGAGAAAAGGAAGGCAAAAACTGTGACCCGCGGGTCAGGATTTTTTCAAAAAAATGAAAAGTATCCAAAGCGTCTCAAACTCGCGTCATATGATGCCCGAGATCCGAAACGGCAGAAAAAGTTTGCGGAACCTGTTTACCTACTCTAGATCTTGAACAAGCTGCAGAAACCTGAGTGCAGCTCAGGAGAGAAAAAGAATGCAAAAACTCTGACCCGAAAAACTGGTCAGGATTTTTTCAAAAAAATGAAAAGTATCCAAAGCATCTGAAACTGGCGTCATATGATGCCCGAGATCCGAAACGGCAGAAAAAGTTTACGGAACCTGTTTCCCTGCTCTAGATTCTGAACAAGCTGCAGAAACCTGAGTGCAGCTCAGGAGAGAAAAAGAAGGCAAAAACTGTGACCCGTGGGTCAGGATTTTTTCAAAAAAATGAAAAGTATCCAAAGCGTCTCAAACTCGCGTCATATGATGCCCGAGATCCGAAAGGGCAGAAAAAAATTGTGGAACCTGTTTCCCTGCTCTAGATTCTGAACTAGCAGCAGAAACCTGAGTGCAGCTCAGGAGAGAAAAAGAAGGCAAAAACTGTCTGAAGAAGCTGCAGAAATCTGAGTGCAGCTCAGAAGAGAAAAGGAAGGCAAAAACTGTGACCCGCGGGTCAGGATATTTTCAAAATAATGAAAAGTATCCAAAGCATCTGAAACTGGTGTCATATGATGCCCGAGATCCGAAACGGCAGAAAAAGTTTACGGAACCTGTTTCCCTGCTCTAGATTCTGAAAAAGCTGCAGAAACCTGAGTGCAGCTCAGGAGAGAAAAAGAAGACAAAAACTGTGACCTGCGGGTCAGGATTTTTTCAAAAAAATGAAAAGTATCCAAAGCATCTGAAACTGGCGTCATATGATGCCCGAGATCCGAAAGGGCAGAAAAAAATTGCGGAACCTGTTTCCCTGCTCTAGATTCTGAACAAGCTGCAGAAACCTGAGTGCAGCTCAGGAGAGAAAAAGAAGGCAAAAACTGTCTGAAGAAGCTGCAGAAACCTGAGTGCAGCTCAGGAGAGAAAAAGGAGGCAAAAACTGTGACCCGCGGGTCAGGATTTTTTCAAAAAAATGAAAAGTATCCAAAGCGTCTCAAACTCGCGTCATATGATGCCCGAGATCCGAAAGGGCAGAAAAAGTTTGCGGAACCTGTTTCCCTGCTCTAGATTCTGAACAAGCTGCAGAAACCTGAATGCAGCTCAGGAGAGAAAAAGAAGGCAAAAACTGTGACCCGCGGGTCAGGATTTTTTCAAAAAAATGAAAAGTATCCAAAGCGTCTCAAACTCGCGTCATATGATGCCCGAGATCAGAAACGGTAGAAAAAGTTTACGGAACCTGTTTCCCTGCTCTAGATTCTGAACAAGCTGCAGAAACCTGAGTGCAGCTCAGGAGAGAAAAAGAAGACAAAAACTGTGACCCGCGGGTCAGGATTTTTTCAAAAAAATGAAAAGTATCCAAAGCGTCTCAAACTCGCGTCATATGATGCCCGAGATCAGAAAGGGCAGAAAAAGTTTGCGGAACCTGTTTCCCTGCTCTAGATTCTGAACAAGCTGCAGAAACCTGAGTGCAGCTCAGGAGAGAAAAAGAAGGCAAAAACTGTGACCCGTGGGTCAGGATTTTTTCAAAAAAATGAAAAGTATCCAAAGCGTCTCAAACTCGCGTCATATGATGCCCGAGATCCGAAAGGGCAGAAAAAAATTGCGGAACCTGTTTCCCTGCTCTAGATTCTGAACTAGCAGCAGAAACCTGAGTGCAGCTCAGGAGAGAAAAAGAAGGCAAAAACTGTCTGAAGAAGCTGCAGAAATCTGAGTGCAGCTCAGAAGAGAAAAGGAAGGCAAAAACTGTGACCTGCGGGTCAGGATTTTTTCAAAAAAATGAAAAGTATCCAAAGCATCTG